>NC_043010.1:39141379-39151379 GCF_006345805.1 Octopus sinensis
GGCAGACGAAATATGGCTACGCATTTCGCCCGGCGTGTTAACGATTCTGCCAGTTCACGGCAGGCAGAGTGAGGTGGATAGACAAAATTTCTAGATTTTCCTGTATTTAATAAATTAAGAACAAGGCCAGAAATGTTAGTTTGATAGGGAGGGGTTTAAGTCGATACCACCGACGCCAGTCCTTAGCTCGTACTTCGTGTATGACAGTGCGCTGGCAAAAATGTTGATAAAATAAGTACCAATTGAACCCTAGGGTAGATTCACTTGACTTATTCCCGCTCCAAATATTGCTGCTCATATGCCAAAGTTTGAAACCAATATATTTAATACATACAAATATAATACAATTCAAGACTGAAAATATTTTAGAAGTAAACCAATATTCCAAACTTTCAATACACCATTTCCGTCTTAAAAGATGAAAGAAAAACATAATAGATATTCTAGTATATGGTGGTATAGATATACCATCATATCTGAGATCGTGTATCTTAGTATTCTAATGCGGTAGTTAGAGATCGAATTACATGGTTTATAGTTTCTGTTTGATCCGAGCAAAACTAAGACTCGTTTTCCTCCTCTTTCCCTCCACATCATCATAATCAGCGTCATCTTTATCATAGTTCGTCCTCCTCATGAGAAAACCAATGTGAAAGCCAATGAAAGACTGTGTAACGCATTCTATCCAGCTCGTAAAAATTGTAAATAAATATTGGAGAATAAAGTCCTAGTTACAATATCACCGTAATAAGACGTAACAGTGTTGGGGCACTTTTATCATAGATATGGTCAATCAATGTTAGTCGGGCCCAAATCACCAACAGAAATATTCGCAGCAATTCTAAAGAATAAAAGTCGACATTCTAATAGAGTGTCTCGAACACAACCGTTGGTATTTCCTGTAAACACTTTCAGATGATTTCGAGGTTATCCATAATCATGATCATGATCATCCTGATCATCATCATCATTAACACAACCATCTCCACCACCACCACCACCACAGTCACAGTAACCAACACCACCACCATTACAATAATCAACAGTAGCATCACAGACCAATGAATGAGAGAGAGAATGTGAGAAAGAGGAAGTGAGAGAAAGTGGGTGTGAGAGAGATAGATCGTAAGGGAGAGAGAGAGGTGTGTGTAAGAGAGAGATTCAGAGAGATATTGAGAAGCAGAGAAAGTGAGGAAAAGATAGTGAGAGAGCTCCTTCATTCGGAAACGATCATTTATAATGAAGAACCAAATGTTCTTCAAATCACACCCCACAGACTTGAGAAAGATAAAAGGAAATACGAATTACTGTCTTTTGCAGCATGCCTTAACATTTGGCAGGTGTTATATGTTATGAAATAGAACATCAACCTTAATTAGTTGAATGATAACCATTTTGTCTACTTGCAGAATTTGATTTCGTAACGTTAAAGGTTTGCGATAATACAAGGCATGTCATTTTGTCCGTAACCCTTTCATCTGAAGAATCGAGATGAAAGCACACACACTTCATTCAATGAAATATTATTGGAAATCAGATATAATATAACAAATAAAACTTCTTTACACTCTAGGTATCCGAGACTTACTGCTTATCTATAAACGACATTTTACAAGCGCTTTCAATTTCCCTATTCCCCGATAATAGTTTCAAATTTTCTATATTTACCTTAATTTTATAGGAAACCTGCAGGATGCATTATTATATGAAAGATTATCAAATAAAGCCTGCTTGACGCATTTCAACTGACACTGCTTCAACATCATAACAGAGTCTCTCCATTCAAAGTGACGTATAATGTCTTGTTATCTCGTAAAGCACCATTTTGGTACAGCATATAGTGTGCTGGAGGAATTTTACGTGATTCACAGCCATTACACGTTATATATATATATATATATAATATATATATATATATATATATATATATATATATATGTATATATATATATATATATATATATATATATATATATATATATATAATATATATATATATATATATATATATATATAATAATTAATCAATATAGGGTGGCAAAAAATTTTGTAGAATTTTTTTGCCACCAGCGGCCTAGTGGGAAAAAATAATAGTCATAGACCATTTTTAAGTTCAACATCACAATCAAGGACGGCCATAATAGGCCATTCACCCACTAGAAATAACAGCCAAAAGCTTCAACCGCAAAATAACATCAATTCCGTAAACCAGGAGAAAATTAACATTTACCCTGTAATTTCTTATACGATGCACCGTTTCATCTACTGTTTAATGGTAAACTAACCTGATTAAATTAAATCAAGCCAATCTACCATAGGCCCTTAGATTCATCAGTAAGAAATAGCCAAGTCGGAACAGATATTTTTCACGAGGCATTCCCGTCCCTGCCTCGGCAATATCTGACCTAAAATTTTCAAATCATCGCACTCGCGTCAAATTTATCGGCAGCAAATAAATATAAGCCGCCGATTCCATTACGGAATTAACCAGAAAATTCATAATTAATCAATATAGGGTGGCAAAAAATTTTGTAGAATTTTTTTGCCACCAGCGGCCTAGTGGGAAAAAATTAAATAGTCATAGACCATTTTTAAGTTCAACATCACAATCAAGGAACGGCCATAATAGGCCATTGACCCACTAGAAATAACAGCCAAAAGCTTCAACCGCAAAAATTTGGCGCGAGTGCGATGATTTGAAAATTTTAGGTCAGATATTGCCGAGGCAGGGACGGGAATGCCTCGTGAAAAATATATGTTCCGACTTGGCTATTTCTTACGATGAATCTAAGGGCTATGGTAGATTGGCTTGATTTAATTTAATCAGGTAGTTTACCATTAAACAGTAGATTAAACGGTGCATCGTATAAGAAATTACAGGGTAAATGTTTTTTAATTTTCTCCTGGTTTACGGAATTGATGTTATTTTGCGGTTGAAGCTTTTGGCTGTTATTTCTAGTGGGTGAATGGCCTATTATGGCCGTTCCTTGATTGTGATGTTGAACTTAAAAATGGTCTATGACTATTTAATTTTTTCCCACTAGGCCGCTGGTGGCAAAAAAATTCTACAAAATTTTTTGCCACCCTATATTGGATTAATTATGAATTTTCTGGTTAATTCCGTAATGGAATCGGCGGCTTATATTTATTTGCTGCCGATAAATTTGGCGCGCGTGCGATGATTTGAAAATTTTAGGTCAGATATTGCCGAGGCAGGGACGGGAATGCCTCGTGAAAAATATATGTTCCGACTTGGCTATTTCTTACTGATGAATCTAAGGCCTATGGTAGATTGGCTTGATTTAATTTAATCAGGTTAGTTTACCATTAAACAGTAGATGAAACGGTGCATCGTATAAGAAATTACGGGTAAATGTTTTTTAATTTTCTCCTGGTTTACGGAATTGATGTTATTTTGCGGTTGAAGCTTTTGGCTGTTATTTCTAGTGGGTCAATGGCCTATTATGGCCGTTCCTTGATTGTGATGTTGAACTTAAAAATGGTCTATGTCTATTTAATTTTTTCCCACTAGGCCGCTGGTGGCAAAAAAATCTACAAAATTTTTTGCCACCCTATATGATTACTTATGAATTTTCTGGTTAATTCCGTAATGGAATCGGCGGATTATATTTATTTGCTGCCGATAAATTTGGCGCGCGTGCGATGATTTGAAAATTTTAGGTCAGATATTGCCGAGGCAGGTACGGGAATGCCTCGTGAAAAATATCTGTTCCGACTTGGCTATTTCTTACTGATGAATCTAAGGGCCTATGGTAGATTGGCTTGATTTATTTAATCAGGTTAGTTACCATTAAACAGTAGATGAAACGGTGCATCGTATAGAAATTACAGGGTAAATGTTTTTTAATTTTCTCCTGGTTTACGAATTGATGTTATTTTGCGGTTGAAGCTTTTGGCTGTTATTTCTAGTGGGTGAATGGCCTATTATGGCCGTTCCTTGATTGTGATGTTGAACTTAAAAATGGTCTATGACTATTTAATTTTTTCCCACTAGGCCGCTGGTGGCAAAAAAATTCTACAAAATTTTTTGCCACCCTATATTGATTAATTATGAATTTTCTGGTTAATTCCGTAATGGAATCGGCGGCTTATATTTATTTGCTGCCGATAAATTTGGCGCGCGTGCGATGATTTGAAAATTTTAGGTCAGATATTGCCGAGGCAGGGACGGGAATGCCTCGTGAAAAATATATGTTCCGACTTGGCTATTTCTTACTGATGAATCTAAGGGCCTATGGTAGATTGGCTTGATTTAATTTAATCAGGTTAGTTTACCATTAAACAGTAGATGAAACGGTGCATCGTATAAGAAATTACAGGGTAAATGTTTTTTAATTTTCTCCTGGTTTACGGAATTGATGTTATTTTGCGGTTGAAGCTTTTGGCTGTTATTTCTAGTGGGTGAATGGCCTATTATGGCGTTCCTTGATTGTGATGTTGAACTTAAAAATGGTCTATGACTATTTACTTTTTTCCCACTAGGCCGCTGGTGGCAAAAAAATTCTACAAAATTTTTTGCCACCCTATATTGATTACTTATGAATTTTCTGGTTATTCCGTAATGGAATCGGCGGATTATATTTATTTGCTGCCGATAAATTTGGCGCGCGTGCGATGATTTGAAAATTTTAGGTCAGATTTGCCGAGGCAGGTACGGGAATGCCTCGTGAAAAATATCTGTTCCGACTTGGCTATTTCTTACTGATGAATCTAAGGGCCTATGGTAGATTGGCTTGATTTAATTTAATCAGGTTAGTTTACCATTAAACAGTAGATGAAACGGTGCATCGTATAAGAAATTACAGGGTAAATGTTTTTTAATTTTCTCCTGGTTTACGGAATTGATGTTATTTTGCGGTTGAAGCTTTTGGCTGTTATTTCTAGTGGGTGAATGGCCTATTATGGCCGTTCCTTGATTGTGATGTTGAACTTAAAAATGGTCTATGACTATTTAATTTTTTCCCACTAGGCCGCTGGTGGCAAAAAAATTCTACAAAATTTTTTGCCACCCTATATTGATTAATTATGAATTTTCTGGTTAATTCCGTAATGGAATCGGCGGCTTATATTTATTTGCTGCCGATAAATTTGGCGCGCGTGCGATGATTTGAAAATTTTAGGTCAGATATTGCCGAGGCAGGGACGGGAATGCCTCGTGAAAAATATATGTTCCGACTTGGCTATTTCTTACTGATGAATCTAAGGGCCTATGGTAGATTGGCTTGATTTAATTTAATCAGGTTAGTTTACCATTAAACAGTAGATGAACGGTGCATCGTATAAGAAATTACAGGGTAAATGTTTTTTAATTTTCTCCTGGTTTACGGAATTGATGTTATTTTGCGGTTGAAGCTTTTGGCTGTTATTTCTAGTGGGTGAATGGCCTATTATGGCCGTTCCTTGATTGTGATGTTGAACTTAAAAATGGTCTATGACTATTTACTTTTTTCCCACTAGGCCGCTGGTGGCAAAAAAAATTCTACAAAATTTTTTGGCACCCTATATTGATTAATTATGAATTTTCTGGTTAATTCCGTAATGGAATCGGCGGCTTATATTTATTTGCTGCCGATAAATTTGGCGCGCGTGCGATGATTTGAAAATTTTAGGTCAGATATTGCCGAGGCAGGGACGGGAATGCCTTGTGAAAAATATCTGTTCCGACTTGGCTATTTCTTACTGATGAATCTAAAGGCCTATGGTAGATTGGCTTGATTTATTTAATCAGGTTAGTTTACCATTAAACAGTAGATGAAACGGTGCATCGTATAAGAAATTACAGGGTAAATGTTTTTTAATTTTCTCCTGGTTTACGGAATTGATGTTATTTTGCGGTTGAAGCTTTTGGCTGTTATTTCTAGTGGGTGAATGGCCTATTATGGCGTTCCTTGATTGTGATGTTGAACTTAAAAATGGTCTATGACTATTTACTTTTTTCCCACTAGGCCGCTGGTGGCAAAAAAATTCTACAAAATTTTTTGGCACCCTATATTGATTAATTATGAATTTTCTGGTTAATTCCGTATGGAATCGGCGGCTTATATTTATTTGCTGCCGATAAATTTGGCGCGCGTGCGATGATTTGAAAATTTTAGGTCAGATATTGCCGAGGCAGGGACGGGAATGCCTTGTGAAAAATATCTGTTCCGACTTGGCTATTTCTTACTGATGAATCTAAAGGCCTATGGTAGATTGGCTTGATTTAATTAATCAGGTTAGTTTACCATTAAACAGTAGATGAAACGGTGCATCGTATAAGAAATTACAGGGTAAATGTTTTTTAATTTTCTCCTGGTTTACGGAATTGATGTTATTTTGCGGTTGAAGCTTTTGGCTGTTATTTCTAGGGGGTGAATGGCCTATTATGGCCGTTCCTTGATTGTGATATATATATATATATATATATATATATATATATATATATATAATATATATATATTATATATATATATATATAATATATATATATATATATATATATATATATTATATGTATATTGTTGTATATAGGAATGGTCATTTTGCCAGTTTAGCCAATAAACACACACTCACTATATATTTGGTGTTACTTTGCTTCAGCTTTATTTATTGTTTACATTAATCTTAATCTTATTCCGTTTAGAGTTTTTTCGCCATACTCCTGTGACCGCATCAATGGTCCTTTGCTTTCTTCTTTCTTATTTGTGTGTCTCTCCTTACTAACCGCCAGCCATTTTGTATTTCTATTGTATGTGTCTTCATTTGCGCATGCGCATATCTCTATGTGCGTCTATGTATGTGTGACGAAAGAACTCTGGCCGAAATAAGATTAAGATTAATGTAAAAAATAAAAAAATAAATAACGCTGAAGCAAAGTAACACCAAATATATAGTGCCTGTGTTTTTATTGACTAAACTGGCAAAATGACCATTCCTAAATACAATATCTGTTTCAACACACGATTTCACATAAAAAATCTTGCAAAACAAATATGTGTGTATATATATATATATATATAATGTAAACAGAGTTAGCGATTATTAGTAACCGACAAAGGGATAAAATATCCCTATATACAATCGGTATCCGTTTGTATATATTATCTTCGAGCATTGGTGTGCAGGAATACATACACGTAGAGTGCAGATAACAACAGGCTAAACAAGAGCTTACCAGGAACCAATGCAAATAATTAGAAACTGGGAAAAATAACAGATTAACAAACACATCGAATAGACCACATTTATAGCTTATTTTTTAATACAAAGCATGGCATAACAAAAATAGGTTACGTAACGTATCTTACTGCCGTTACAAATCGGTTACCAAAATGCAGTTTATAAATAAATGCGAGAATAAAGTTCTTCATCTTTATAGGGCATTCGAATTAAAGCAAAGGAGCTTCATCAAAGTAAACAAAAACAATAAAAAGATAAAACCACTGTCTACAATATAAACAACGGTAAGAAGAAAATAGAAAGAAAATATGTAGGATTTACTACATCCTACGATGAGCTCCAATATCTACTGCTCTTTATGAATGGTGAAGATGGTTACCATTTCTGCATAATACCAACAAACCCGAAGACTGCATCAATAAAGCAGTTTCCTGCATGGACTTCAGTATCAACGCATATTCTTCAATTACTCCCACTAACCACACAGTAAGCTATTACGCCTTATTTTTCAAGTAATTCATTACTACATATTCTCATGTGACTGCATAGGTTCAGTTTAGGTTTGTTCTTCTACAGCCACACCAGCAATCCAATGCCAACAATTTGCCTTCTGCAGCATTTCAACAGTTCACTTCTCCGTTGCCGTCTTCCACTGTAGCCCTTTTGTGGAAAGAAACCGTTTATGGACAATATTTCCATTACACCTACATTCATTCCACTGTCATCCAGACAATGGGTCATGTTAGACGTAGCGCCGTCGGCCCAAAAGAGACTATATTCCCTGGCAGATTTTCAGTGCATTCAAAAATCACATACATCCCATCCCCAATTTTCCATGACAGGTTAGGGCCTAGAAACCTCCAAATAGACGCATGACATGTCTCTTAGTCGAATTAGCCCGTCATCTACTCCACAAATGTTTTGTGGTCAATGCTGCACTTTCCCGTATCACAGGTTTCAACATAACTGTTATATATATACACACTATGTCATTTTAATCCCGAGCAATGCTGGGTGTCTCTACTAATAAACTCTAAAAGGTACAAATTATACTATTGACAACCAAATCGTTCAGTAATAGAATTAAGGGACTTTAATATATGAAGGACATAAAATATATTTTATAATAGTTAAACATCTAGTTTAATTATTGTTCTAATACGCTTCCTCTAAACTTAAGGACCTCACAGTACTGTCTCTACTACTTGACAAATTAATGATCACAAGTCATTGATAATATCTTTTGAATGTATACATTTCCTGTTAAAATAATTACAAGGCCATAATGCTTTAAATGAAGAAGTTCTTAAGCTATTAATGGAGAGAAAATAGCCATGTGAGGTTGTCTTCATCCTTTTGCGGTCAATAAAATAAGTACCAAGCAATTACTGGGATCATTGTTAAAGCTAATCCTTTTTTATTTCAAACTTGATGGCCTTCTGCCAAATTTTGAAACAGTCCCATTCTTGAAAAATTCCTTTTACTTTTGAGACAGGGCTGTATTTGATTTCCACGTATTTAATTTGCTGTATTATTAGGTCAGCTACATATTGTGTTATATATCCAATATTCATATAATGGTATTCTGGGAACTGTAAAAGATTTAATCAATTGGATGCGCACAATTTTCTTATCTATTTTGCTGTCTTCCCTAAATTCTCAGTTGTTCAATAACTATTCATTACACACATAACAACTTCTTTCCATACACCCTCTGATTATTCGCTATGAAGTTATCATTTTTCAGGCGAACAACTAACCTCTTAGGCAGGATCATACACGCTTGTATATATTTTGTGTTAAATTGGTCAAACAGAGATTGCACTAGTTTCAAAGAATTAAACCGAAATAACCAATTAGATATTTATTGTTGTTTATTTTGTAAGCATTGTCTGTAATATCTACATCTTCATCTATACTGTTTCAGTATATTAATTAGAATTTGATGATATTTATCACTTATGAATTATTAGCCCTGATGTACCGCATAGTTCGCCTCTGTTTATCCTGACCGATGCTTATGCTTTTAGCTATGTATCTCCCCTGCTTTATATCTCTCATGTACTTAGAACCTTTGATGTGCAGCATATAATTATTCAATACGTTATGCAATATCAGTGGATTTATGCTAATACCAATATTCACTTATCGATGTTGTGTTAGTATTTGTTTCAAATACATACTATGATCTAATGAGAGGCCACCGTTTTTATAGTAACTTGTTTTCATGCCAACACTAGTATATATTGTTTCAAGCCTTCATTTCCTTCCAAATTTCTTTCGCTTTTTCATGTTTTTCTATATTCTTAATTTACATACCTTCTTTCTTTCTCTTCAGTATAATATTACACTTTATCCTCTATATTTTTTCACAATAGAATAATTATTTTCTCTTCTCATTAGTGTTCCATATATTCTGTCGATTGTATTTCGATGGCGCTGTATAAGAAGAAGCTCAGTTCTCATAAATATTGCTACGACTAATCATTATATAAGCTTGTATAACATATTGATGTTCGTGTCTGCTTTTATGGAATAGTTTTCTTTAAGAAGATACGATGGTACATATGCTAGACATGTTTGTTTATTCGAAAGTCAAAGTTGCCTTCCCGTGGGTCCATGCTTGCTGATTAATTATTTTTTAAAGCAATTTCTGAATCATTTCTTTTTCATGTTCCTTTTAATTTGGTTAGCATATTCGCTTTTGTAACGCGTGTTTATATTATATGTAATACCATGCGAATAGAGAATATCTTTTTTCCGTAGTGTATTTTATAATCAAATTTCTCTTCGAATTTTCTTCTTCTTCTTCTTCTTCTTC
>NC_043010.1:39153879-39157745 GCF_006345805.1 Octopus sinensis
AACAGTAAGCAATTAGGAAAAGAATAAAAGACAGTCCGTGAGTTGAGGATCGTAGATTTTTGGTTGTATTTATTCCACAACACAACACTTTGCGGCCCGGACGATAGCGAGTGTGGAAAGCGACGATATCAGCTCAGCCTTATTGTAAAGGTCACGAAACACCGATGATGAGGTCGAACAAGGAATAGGTGAAAGGTTTTCAAATCTTGTCTAACAGACGACTTCCCCACTTCCCGGAAATTGTTGGCCTTGCGTAAAAATCTTAAACCAATATTTCTTCAAGCGATTTGAATTCTGAGAACACATTTGATCTCGCTGCCTTTGCAGAAATACATATCAGTCATACATTGGGATTCGTTTCTGTACACAATATTCC
The DNA here is from genome assembly GCF_006345805.1 of Octopus sinensis. Taxonomy (NCBI): domain Eukaryota; kingdom Metazoa; phylum Mollusca; class Cephalopoda; order Octopoda; family Octopodidae; genus Octopus; species Octopus sinensis. The sequence goes on from NC_043010.1 coordinate 39,154,256, forward strand.
GCATCTTGAATTCAATGGCCATATACAAAATTAATTCCATCTCCCTCTATCTATTATGTTCCGGCCACACCGCGTTATGAATTACTTTTAGTATGTTCTGTTTCAATAAAATAATCGCAAGTTTTATATTGTGACAATTCAAGCGAATGTCAGTCCTTATTTACAAAATGTTGGTATTGTTACTGAGATAAAAGCGAATAATACTAGTAAATGTCGTAAAATTAATTTCATTTCATTTCAGATAACGTTACAGGGAATTGGTGAAATCACATAGTAACGTTCTAAATACGACGTAGGTAGATGTTGTAAAAGTTATTAGAGCAGCTACAATATCTAGTATTGTTGAAATTAATTAATTAATTTTCTGGTCAAATTTCCCTATGAAAAGTGACGAAGTCAGCCATATATATATATAAAGAAAGATAGAGTAAGCGTTACCACGCTTGTTCTATCAAAATCATATATTTACATACTTCTGTGTGTGTGTGTATGTTTGTGTGAGTGTCTGTGTTTGTATGTGTGCTTGTATTTGTGCGTTTCGTTTTGTTGGAACAAAGTAAACGAGTATGTACTTTAAATAATATTTAATCGTCAGAAGCTGAAACTGACTCAAGGGACGGGAGTTTCGTGTGTAACACTTATATATATATATAAGATAAAAGAGAAAACAAGTAGATTGGTCGTGAATTGTGTCGACAAGATTTGTATTGTAACATTTGGAGACAGAAACAGAAAGTGCATTGATTAATTACCATCGAATGTATGGGTAACCCATATGTTGGCCAGATTACTGCTTCAGCTTTAAGAAGACATGTGGAAAACAAGAAGGGCAAACATTTTATTTCGTTTATATTTGAGTCACCTGCGCTAACAAAACACGATAATAGCTGGCGTAGGCGGGCGGGAAGTAGCGGAGGAGAGAAACTAGATAAGTAAGGGTGAAAGAAAGAAACGAAACACTAATTTTGAATGCAAAGCCTATTTCCTTTCTTTTCTTTAAACTTGTGGGTCTATGTTCAACAGATGTTTGTTTACATCGGAAAATGAGTAATGCAATCGGCAATGTTATTGGAGCTCTTGGCGAATTGTGGGCCCGTAGCAGTATGTTTCGAACTTGTTTATAAAAGAAAGCGGTAAAGTGTCGGACTGTATCCACAATGTAATGTGTGCTGCAAAATTTTAATATGATGTAATATATGAAGTTATACGACATGCGGCTGAAATTTGGTGAGATGGGTACTGTTCGTTAGGCCTGGTCATGGTTGTAATGTTACTGATGTAGGAACTGCTGTTGCGAGCGCACTTATTTGTGTCAGGTTGTGTATGGCTTGTCGCTGTGGATATTCTAACAAGAAGATTAACGAGCTTCCTATATTTCTTGAAGGCAAGGAAGAGTAGCGCATACAATATAGGGGTAGATGCGGAGTGAGGGCGTTGGACATGGAAGTTTCAAATGCATTTATTATGAGAACTGACAGCAAGTAGGATCCGATTTAGAGAGAAATGTCGCATTCTCTCACATTCGGATTAATAATCCAAATAAATGCCTCACTGGTAACTAAGCCTGAAGAATTGAGAGAGCATCCACCAATCATAGCCGACCACATACGCCAACTTGTTATCTATTCATATCTTCGCTACAAAAACTGTTTTTGTGAATTTGTTGTTGCTTTTTAATAAAGTATATACATATATAAACATATATGTATATCAACACACACACACACATACACACACACAGACACACACACACACATAAACACACACATACTAACACGCACACGCACACACATGTTATCTCCCCTACTTTCCCTCTCGTGTGTGACCCTTCTGTCCGAAGTCAGTCGCCATTATAGATCGTTAGCCATTACCCACATGTTTCTCTCCTTGTTTTTTCTGTGTCCTTTGTAGAAGAGCGTAGGCTCGAAACGTAAAGACATTTTTCTATTCCTGAGCGTTATACTAATACATCTGTTTGCTTTGTACACACTGTATTCGTCTTTTGTTTTTTTCGTAAACTCTCCCTATACATACATACATATATATATAATATATATATATATATATTATATATATACTATATATATAATATATATATATATATATACATACATATACGTTTATAATTGTGTTGCAAGAGTCCTTTGATTCGAAACGTGTGTCGAAATAGATGTAATTCGGGATAGACATATTTCGTTTTTGAAAATTAACACACCTGTCCCCAAAAAAGTGAACATGGGCGCAGGAGTGGCTATGTAGTAAGTAGCTTACTTCCTAACTACATGGTTCTGGGTTCAGTCCCACTATGTGGCAACTAGGGTAGGTACCTTCTACTATAGCCTCGGGGTGACCAATCACTTGTGAGTGGATCTGTTAGACGGAAACTGGTAGAAGACCGTCGTATATCTATGTATGCATATCTATGTGTGTGTATGTATGTATATATGTATGTATTTGTGTGTCTTTGAGTCTGCTTTTGTCCCCCACCATGGCTTGACAACCGATGTTGGGGGTGTCTACGTCCCCGCACTTTGGCGATTCGACAAAAGATTCTGATAGAATAAGTACTAGGCTTACAAAAAATAAGTCCTTGGTTCGATTTGTTCGACTGTAGGCGGTGCCTACATTTTATTATATATACTATTTATACTATATAGTCTATATTCTACATTAATATTATAAAGGATATAAATAAAGCATAAAAACAGACAGAGTTGGAATTCTTTGACATATATATATATATATATATATATATATATATATATATACAATATATATATACATATATCCTATATGTATTTATATAACATGATGTATATATATATATATATATAATATATATTATATATATATATATATATATATTCTTATATTTACAGATGCATATATTCATTCATGAGTTTTTCTAGATTAATACGTTAACTTGTAAGCACTAGCTTCTAATTCTAACTATACTTTCTGCCTACGCATATATTCTGTAGAAGAGCTTCTTACTTCAACAAAACAGCATGCGTTTTACAATATACAAAAAGAAAAAATGCAAGTGAGTCTTAAAGGGTAAGTAAGATAGCATCATAGATGCAGCTGCATATAGTTTCGTGCAATTGGGAGCAGATATGTTTATGAAACCACTATATATTGATTTGCACTCAGAAACACCGCAGATGCATATTTAGACATATGAATACATACTACCATAGTTGAAGTGAATAATGTTATACTAACAATCAAACCTACCCCACATATATGTGTATGGATGTACATATGTATGGATATATCTAAATTAGAGTTATGCGTCTACCTAAAGATATATGCAAACACAGATGTCTCTCTCTATATAAACGGCAGTTTGTCTGTGCGTGTTTCTGTGTGTCTGTTTGCTTGTACCTCACCCTGACCACGGCTTTCAACCGAAACGATTCTGATGAAACTGACACACACATAGCCCAATGTCATAATTCAAAACTAACGAAGCGGAAAATTTTGAAAA
>NC_043010.1:39157845-39162845 GCF_006345805.1 Octopus sinensis
TACTTTCTCTATATGTATGTATGTATGTGTATGTATGTATGTATGTATGTATGTATGTATGTATGTATGTATGCATGCATGCATGCATGTATGTATGTATGTGTGTATGCATGTGTGCTTTATACATACATACATACATACATACATATATGTATATATATATATATATATATATATATATCACCGTGATCACCGTAACCGACCAGACTATCAGATGCTGCTGCACATCGCTGGTCACAATGCGCTTTGCATTGTTTTTAGACTTCAAAGGACGCCATCCCGCTGGCTAAGCGAGCAGGCCAACAGAAGAATGAGAGAAAGTTGTGGCGAAAGAGAACACCAAAGATCGCCCCCACCCCACTGCCGGAGCATCGTGGAGCTTCGGGTGTTTTCGCTCAATAAACCCTCACAAGGCCCGGTCTGGCAATCGAAACCACGATCCTACGACCGCGAGTCCGCTGCCCTAACCACAGGGCCAATGCACCTCCACACACATATATATAAAATATAATAAATATATATATATATATAAATATATATATATATATACATATATATATATACATATATATATATCTACATATATATATATATATATACATATATATATATATAATAAATATATATACATACATACATATATAAGTATGTGTGTGTATGTATAGATGTGTGCCTGTGCATATGTAACCTCTTACTACGTTCATTCAGTGGGTCATAAGGCGCATAGAATATTAATGGTGTACCATGTGATAGGTTGATACTCTTCCCTAAAACTGGCAGCCAGAATACTTTCGTTTGTCCGTAAGTGGAAATTAAGGATACTTATTATATATATTTTACGATAAACTTTTATAATTGCAAATCCTCTCTTTAGGATGATTTGTTGATCCAAGTATATATTTATTTTCCATTAAATGCATTTTTCTTGTTTTGTGACGGTAACAGACAGAGATAGCCCAGTGATATATCTGATAGGTATTTAATCTCTGTTTTTTTTTATACCAATTACCTGTAATATTTATGTACCAGCCTCCAGGAATGTGTTCTATATACCTAAAAGTGGTTCATCCAATAACGTTACACCGCTTATATTTAATGGTTTTTTAAAGCAATGAGTTCATAGATGGTTAATGGTTTGGATGTGTGTTGATGAAGGAGCAAAGACGCCTTGAATATGTCATATACGTTCGTTCCCCATTTTCTATCTATCTCCTTGTTGTTTGCATAAATCTTTCGGCTCCGAAAGGCCTTAACAAACTCGGTGCTATAGAACATTTGTAGAGATAAAATTTACAAGTGATTTTTCTATACCATACATGCATAGATAATGGTATATAACTCTCATTGCACATATCTTTAAAATAACTTATTGTCGCCCATTTAGATGAATTTTCTAATTTTCCGATGTATGATACAAAATGGCGGTTAGTTTTATTTTATTTTCTATTATTTTACTCTCTAGAAGTACAGCATTCATTCCTACATTAGTCGTTCAACGGCACAGCAATTTGACAGCAATAGTTACTTTGCTTTTGACATTAATTTACTCTGTAAGTAGGGTTCTTTTAAATGGGTTCCAATTTAACATCGCTATTACTGGCATATATGGCGTTTTGTGTAACTGATATTTCGAATATTATTATTGTTGGTTAATTTGCGAATTTTATACTCTTTGTTGACACGCTTGTTGTAGTAGAAGATAAATTGCTCCTATGCTGATCATTTCTCAAACACATTTCCAATAAAGATCGCCGTGCCAAAATAACGAAAGGAGATGTGATAAACCGTAATATATAAAAAAAAACGATATATTTTACGTAGACATCGTCATAAAGTATGCGCAGTGAGGACACATACAAAACAAGCAGCAATGTATATATATATAATATTATATATATATATATATATATATATATATACATATTTACACACACACACACACCACACACACAGACACACACATATATATATATATAAGCATACAGATAACACATACAGTATACCTACACATGTAGATGTGTGCGTGTATGTGTAAATATGGCTATACCTAAATATACACACATATGTATATATGCATATATATGTATATATGCCTGTATATATACATTATACACACATATCTTTATATGTGTGTGTATTATGTATGTATGCATGTATGCATGCATGCATGCATATATGTATGTATATATACATTTTTATAATTATGAGTATAATTATAATTAGTGTTCAGCAAAAATTTGCTTCACCACATACCGAAATTTAGAAATAGCAGTTAAAACTAACTATTTCACTACCACAAGAAAATCTCCCAGACAGCAATACTCAACAACTCACGCAGGTAAAGAGAGAAAATAACGAATCTTCCCGGCTTTGATTAACTGTATACACGTTTCTGCGTTAGATGTGAAAAATGTAAAATCACATTTCCACTCTATCATTCTCCTCTTCAAAGCCGGGTGGATTCGATATTTTTTCTCTTTACCTGTGTAGTAAAGTATTGCTGTCTGGGAGATTTTCTTATGGTAGTGAAATAGTTAGTTTTAACTACTATTTCTAAATTTCGGTATGTGGTGATGCAAATATTTGCATGTTAGATATGGATTTGCAAGATCTGTAAAAATCTGTAAAACTTACCAGTGTTGGGAAGTAGTTCATAAATCCCTATGTGAATCTGATAAACATAGACTTTAGAAGAGAGAGCGCAGATCCTGTTCAGATCTAAGGTCCCTAACTCTCTCTTGAACTCCAGGTGAGAGATCTTCAGTGGTTGCATGCATATGTATAAATATATTTTGAAGAATTTGAAAATTCTGCCTATTCCTGATTGACTTGATATCTTTCCAGCCTTATTATTTAAGTTCTAGGGAGAATAACTACTTTATCTTTTTAGTTCATATTTTTTACATTTTAGCTTCTGTTTTTCCTTCTCCGTTCGGTGTTTTTCGTTTTCGGTTGTTTACTGTCTGGGTTTTCTTTGCGCTACCATCTCATTTTTTCCGCATTACTTCGATTATTCAATTTCTTCAGTTCGTTATGATATGTGGTTTGCGCCTGAAGAATATGTTTGCCTTCTCAACATATGAAACTATTAGTAGCGCTTTAATACATATACTGTGACTTTTGAATAAATGATGTTTATCTCTCACCAATGGAGTACTGTTTTTGTTGAATTTTCTCTCTCGGATCAGTTCCTACACACACACACACACACACACACACAACACACACCCCCACACACACACGTATTTGTGAATGAATCTATGTATAATATGCAATGGGATTAGTATTGGATTAAATAGCCATCTATGTATCATACTAAACGAAAATATCTCGTGAAAGTCAAATTTGCAATGATCTCCATCTCAAGATAATATTTCGTATGTACGTGCTGTGGTTAAAACTCAAGATATAGATCGGAGATTTTTATCGTCGAAGCAGCGACCACCGTGGATGCCAGATGCCTTTCTGTCTCATTGAGCACTGTCAAAAGCGAGAACTCAGAGTTACCCACCCACTTGCATGAAATTTGTCATAAATACATAAATACACATATTGATACACACACAGACACTCATTTATACATGTATATCTATATCTATATACATATATACGTTTGTATATGTGTGTGTGTGTGTGTGTGTTTGTGGAGGCGCTTGGCTTAATGGTTAGGGTGTCAGCCTCATGATCGTAAGATTGGGCTTCCGATTCTTGGAATGTTGAGATGAAATGGCGTCCCATCCAGCTGGGGAACATATATGCCATGGAAACCGGGAAAACTGGCCCATGAGCCTGGCTAGGCTTTAGAAGGGCGCATTTATTTTTATACACACACACGCACAAACACACACACACACACATATATATATGTCTCTGTGTGTGTGTGTGTGTGTGTGTGTGTGTGTGTGTGTGTGTGTGAATGTGTATAGGGATATAATTGGTGCATGTGTAATTTTGGCAGGAGTATGTTTAGTAACTTTGTCAATAGCAAACCGCGTTTCATGCTGCTATTTACGTACTTGGAAAGAACAATTTTTATAGGAATATTACCTAATGAAACGACAGTTATTAGCTGCTTTTCGAAGCAATATTTCTTGCTAGTCATCAACATAACCAATAAGAATGATATAAATGTCAGTTACTCACAGCGCCATCTATAGTAAAGAAAAATAATGGGAATACATCACCACACTCTATCATCCCCCTACTGGCAAACTGAATGAAATAGATGAAGATATAACTAGAATTGTCGAAAGATTCGTACACTCGAGTGAATAATAAACAAATTATTATGGATCCAGGGTATTGAGACCTGGAAAACAACGGTTGTATTGTATTTTACCTCTCAAGAATTCTCGGACATGCGGGAATGTGTTCCGTTGTGACGGTAAAAACTTAAATTAGTCAGACCCTATAGATCAGAAAGCCTGTCTGTTATATTTCTGACAGAAGAAGTCTCTTGAGGGCTTTCTGACTCGAAATGCTGGAAAGGCAGAGAAAGAGAAATAGAGGGAAAAGGAGAGAAAGAGAGAGAGAGAGAGAGAGAGAGGAGAGAGAGAGAGAAAGAGAGAGAGAGAGCCTGAAAGAGTGACTGTGATAGCTGAGTAGAAGGGTGAGAGAGAAAGAGAAACTTTAAGTGAGATTAGGGAAAGTTAGGTGGAGTTACCTTCTCGAGTCATAAGGGCCGGTGTCCCGCTTTCATGACGTACAAATTCTGGACGCCGGTTCACTGCAGGAGTACTTATTTTTGCTAGCTGGAGCAACGTGAAATGTAGTGTTTTGCTTAATAAATAACACAACATGTCACCCGGTCCAGGAATCGAAACCACAATCTTACGATCATGAGTCCAACACCGCTAACCACTAAGCCATATGTCTCCATTATAGTGAGATTGCCTAGTCCTTGATCCTAGAAATGGATAATGCCAAACCCATCAATTTCTAGTAATGTTATACTATCAACATGCGCTGATGGGGAGACTGCAGGATGTTGCGGAACCTGG
>NC_043010.1:39167845-39206167 GCF_006345805.1 Octopus sinensis
GTACCGTGATTAAATAACTATAAAAACTCTTAACGAAGCAACTGTATCAGTACCACATAATGCATTTGTCTGTTTTTATTATACTTACACACACATACACACACAGACACATACACACACACATGCATTTATATTTATATATATACGTACATACGTATGTATACATAGATACACACACACATATATGGACAAATATTCAGCAATTATATAGAAAATTTTCAGGCAAATAGTGAAATCAGCCAGATTTAGATATACAATATACCCAATGTTATATAAATGTATCTAGTAGTAATAGGAGACAATTCAATATAATGTAAGGCTATCTTTTGAAATACATACAATTTCAATATAACCAATTTCTGTCTTTAATTTGAAATGTCACTTTTATTAGCTTTGCATACATACAAACATACATACATACATATATACATACATACATACATACATGTACGCACGTACATGCTAAAATATATATATGCAAACACACACACTTATTGTTTCTCATATACATGCATATACATGTGTATATACATATATTTATGTATGTGTGTGTGAGGGTACGTGTGTGACTGACTTCAGATATTGAGTTCTGTCTTACTTTGATCGTCGTTTAATCGAGTATGCAATATCGAATTCACGCTGCCACCAATGCCTGTATGTGTGTGTGTGTGTGTGTGTCTGTCTGTCTTTGTGTGTGAGTTTACAGAATTTTTCTGTATTATTCTCGATAGAAATACGATACCATTAATAGAAATTTTATAAAATTTTCCATTAAACTGTCAGATTAATATCTTACATTTGGTTAGGTAAGTGTTGATACGTTTTCTGCCCACTGGTCCTCATCGAATGTAATTTTTAGAAAGTCTTCCCAATTGATCATAACATTATAAGCGACATGTTTGCATAGCCGTTGCGCCAGAAGTGCAAAGACCATTCTAGTCAACTAAACATGTCATCTTTTTAAGGGTCGAGAAATTTAAGTTCCCGCCTAGAGCTGTGCATTGATTCTAGCTGTTGCCATTATGAACGCTTCTATGGTGGTATAAAATATATTTTCAACTAGATATTGATTAACTCTTGAGTAAACCTGAGCACGGGTATTATAGAAATAGATTAAAACCTTCATCATAAAATCCAGATTAACGTTATGCTGGATACATGTGTATTCTCAAGTATTTAAAACGGTTAAGCTTCATTTGAATGTTATTAGGTCGGATAAGCTATTGAATAGCTGCCTTCACATAAGACTTGACGAGGTGCAATTAATATCGCTACTGCATTATTTTCTAATAACTCTATTTTAAAGTGATAGTATGTTGTCAACTTAATGTGATAGTCCCATGAAAGGGAAGAATGCTACTGTTATTTAGCCCTAGGAAGCACCGTTTTCTGTTGGACTTGACACATTTGTGTCTGTATGTTTTCAAAGCACCTCCACCCACAAATGTGTCAAGTCCAACAGGAAACGGTGTTTCCTAGGGCTAAATAACAGTAGCATTCTTCCTTTTCATGGGACTGTCACATTAAGTTGACAATATACTATCACTTTATCGTGCTGCTACTGCATAAATCTCTCTGAGAGATTTAGAAATGTATTATTTCAACACTATTAAACTCTCTCAATATTAGACACTGGAAAATTTCGTTTAAAAAATATAAAACTATAACGTAGATGCAGAAACGTTAGCATGCTGAGTAAAATACTTCACGTTGTGAATTCAAGATGGACTTTGCCTTTGACCATTTCGGGGTCGAAATGCTGACGGCTGGAATCGATATGATCGACTTAACTACCAATCCCTGAATTTGCTGGCATTGTGCCAAAATTTGAAATCAGTATGAAAAATAAATGCGCCCTTTTAAAGCCTAGCCAGGCTCATGGGCCCGGTTTCTCGGTTTCAATGGCGTATGTGTTCCCCAGCTGGATGAGACGACAGTCCATCGCAGCGTTACTCATTTTTGCCAGCTGAGTGGACTGGAGCAACGTGAAACGAAGTGTTTTGCTCAAGAACACAACTCGTCGCCCGGTCCAGGATTCGAAACCACAATCGTACGATCATGATGCTGACACCCTAACAAATAAGCCACACGCCTCCACTTGAAATCAGTATAGCCACATCTATATTTTCAAATAACTTAGTTTTACTTTTGTAATATCAGAAACTGGAAAATCGTTGTTTAAACAATCTGAAAACTGTATAATATATTCTAGATGCTTCATCGATTGAAACTGTTATTTGGGTGACAAATTCAAGCAAAGGCGAAAGAAGCGTTTGGTCATTTATCAAACATTATTTAATTATATGTTACTTATTGCCATACACTTGTTAAAACCTATATTTTTATATTGACTGAAAGTTTCCTTATAATTATTTTCAACATGCACGTAAGTACGTCTAGTCACCCTCCCTCCCTCCCCCTCTCTCTCTCACTCTCTCTCACACACACACACTTAGTCGGGTGTGCATGGTTGTAAGGACTCTTCACTGTGTGTAAGCATGTTTTGGGGGATAACCCCCGCCCCATATATTATTTTATTCTCTTACTTGTTTAAGCCAAGCTGGAACACTGCCTTCTAGTGGAAGAAATCGACCCTTGGTTGTAATCTTTATAAGCCTGGTACTTATATTGGGGGGACAAACAGACACAAACACACAAGCATATATATATGTATACATAAATATATATATGTGTATATTTATATGTATATATATATACATAATATATACAAAATGGCGGTGCCCCAGCATGGCCACAGCTCATTAGCTGAAACTGGAAAAATCAAAATCAAAATCAAATATACACACACACACACACACACACACACACACACAACACACACACACACACACACACACACACACACATATATATATATATATATATATATATATATATATATATATATATACATATGTATTTTATCGATCCTGAAAGGATGAAAGTCAAAGTCAATCTTGTTAGCATTTGAAATTAGAACGTAGAGACCGACGAAATATCGCAAAACTCACCACCTACACAAGCGGTAATATTGATTTTCAAATGTTGGCACAAGGCCAGAAGTTTCGTAAGGAGGGTGTAACTCGATTACATTGATTCCCTTTTTCAACTAGTTCTTCTTTTTGTCGACCCTGAGATACATAGGCAACCCCGGCGGAATTTGAACTTAGAATGTGAAGACGGCCGAAATGCTGCTAAGCATCACTTCTGGACTGCTAACGATTCTATCAGCTCACCACCTTTTCACTTGCTATAATATCGGTTTAAGATTTTGGCACAGGACAGACAAATATGGTGAAGGCTGTAAGCCGATAAATCAACCTCAGTGTTCAACTTTTCCTCCTTTTTATCGACTCCTAAAGGATGAAAAACAAAGTCGACCTCGACGGAATTTGAGCTTGGAACCTAAAGACGGACGAAAATCGCCACTCTCACTTGCAGTGATGGCGGTTTTAAAATTTTGCCTGAGCAACAAAATTTGAACTCAGAACGTAGGGACGGATGATTCACTTGCAGGAATACTAAATTAATTATTCAGCCTAAAGTAGTCTTCTACCTGTAAATGTAAATGTTCTCGTCTTGATGCAAATCTTAAATTTTTATGTCAAGCGTAACTTTTTTACAATGTAACATTTTACAAACGTTTTTCTTTCATTTTGTTAGTTTAATTTTCATTTTTGTTGCTTCAATTCTATAAAACACATTGAATTATTCCAAAGTAATATATTTTCCAACTTAATCAATTATTATGTAATTCATTTAACTTAATCATTAACATTTCCGTGTATCTTTATGGGTATTTGCTCTTTCCCGTAATACATAATTACGAAATAGGATTAACGTGTTTTATTTTTTACGTCGGAAAGATATTTCTCTTGTTTTTGTCTAGACTACCATAGTCTCCGAATGTTATCATTTAATGCAATAATATTGATATAGTAGAAATTATTTTTCGTAGTCTCTTAATAAAATTCGTTCACGATTGATAACCGATTTCGATGGCTTCCTTTTATAATTCACATTCACTTAATTCATGATTTATTTCTCTCCTTCAAATAAATGTTGTCTTCTACTCTCTCTCTCTTTGTCTCTTTCTTCTTCGGTCACTTCATTTTTCCCTCGTTCAGTCATTCATTCTTTCTTTCCTTCTATGTGTGAGCGAGTTTCTGCGTGAGCGCAGGTGTGGTGCGCGCACGTATACACGTGCGCATATCACATTCATATTCATATATGTATGCATAAATCACTAGCATTATGTAGATATCTGTACATAACGTGAAATTACGCGCGTATATATATATATATTGATCTCTACAATTTCCCTCTATTTGACCATCTCACATCGTCTCTGATGAAGGGATATCCCTAATATCACAGAAACAGCTGTAAGACTTACTTTCTCTCTATAAATGTCCAGGAAATTCCACACGGTCTTGGCTTTGTTGTCTCATTTTATTTAACACACATACACACACACACACATTATGTATAAGATCTAGATTTCCTCTGTGAAGTATATACATATATATATATATAATATATATATATATATATTATATATATATATATGTGTGGGGGTGCATATTTTTGTTTTGGGGAAGGTCATTTTATCTTTGCGACATGAAAACACGCACTATAACTTCGTTTTTTATTTCGTTTAATACAATTCTTATTTTAACTGATGTCCATTGCCCGGAAATTTTCCCTCGCATTTCTTTGACCTATTCACCCACACTCTCTATCCTTGTGTGCGCTCTGTTCCACTTAGTCCATTCGCTTGCAACACAAATTTCACAAACATATATATATATATATATATATTATATATATATATAATATATATATAAGCATATATATATATACATATATATATATTATAGGTGTGTGTGTATCACTTATATATGTATACACATATCTACATATAGCTCATAAATATTTAGGCATCATGCATATAAATATTTGTGGGGACCATATGTGTGTGTGTGTGTGTGTGATTGAGGGAGAGAGTACATATTTCTATAAATTTGAGGCAGGGGACGAGTCGATTACATAGCCCCCAGTAAAATACACTGCTACATATTTCATCGACTTGGAAAAGATCAAAGCAAAGTCGACCTTGGTGACATTTTAACTCTGAATGTAAAAGAAATTACATTAAACCAAACCGAAGAATTACTCTCAGTAGTATAATTTTCGTAGGACACACTTTTGTAAAGTACGTATATATTTGACTTTAACAAGGAAACTATAAATGAGATTTTTGCCGGAGCGAGCAAAACTATAAGCGCATATCATAGATACATCATCAATTATATCACTAACTCTTATAACAAAAATAATTACATGGAAAAAAACCAGGCGACAGTAATTTACATGCTGTATATATGAGAGAGTAATGTAAAGAACTACGAGCCAAATCACTAAAATCTTAACTTTCAGACTTGTCATTTATCAATTATAAACGTAATTTCCACACAGACTAAAAGTGATGAACCATAAAATTAATGGACAAGGGGTTCACCTGAGTATTTAACTGGTGTCAATAACAGCTATAATGCCATGTTTGAAGAATATCGTTTGTGGATTCATGTTGTCACGAGGGGATATCGCTCAATTGTATCAATAAATCTTTTTCTCTTTACGTTGCCACGATACAAGATCGTTCAGCTTTATTAATCTCTTTTTTCTTAGTCTATCTTTCTTCTATTGGAAATAACTTAAAACCAACTTGTTCCTGGTTTGTTATTTTGTTCTGTCAGTATATTAGATGGATGAATAAGAAAGTAACTGCGAACAGTACGTAGCGAAAACAATTGTAATTTGATAAAAAAAAAATCATGCACATATAGGCGTAGGAGCTGCTGTGTGGTAAGTAGGTTGCTTACCAACCACATGGTCCCAGGTTCATTCCCACTGCGTGGCACCATGGGCAAGTGTCCTCTACTATAGCATCGGGCCGACCAAAGCCTTGTGAGTGGATTTGGTAGACAGAAACTGAAAGAAGCCCGCCTTATATATGTATATACATACATACATACATACATACATACATATATATATATTATATATATATTATATATATATATATATATAATATATATATATATATATATATATATATATATGTGTGTGCATGTATGTATGTATGTATGTATGTGTGTGTGTTTATGTGTTTGTGTTTGTTCCCCCAACATCGCTTGACAACTGATGCTGGTGTGTTTACGCCCCTATATCATAGCGGTTAGGCAATAGTGGCCAATAGAATAAGTACTAAGCTTACAAAAGAATAAGTCCTGGAGGTCGATTTGCTCGACTAAAGGTGATGCTCCAGCATGGCCACAGACAAATAACTGAAACAAGTAAAAGAGTATATATTCAATAGGTTATTCTATGCGTTTAGCTTTGATGGCTGCTCCAATGGGGGACCAGAATCGTTAGGATGCCTTCACTAAATTCATGCTGCATATCAGCTATTTCATGACGCATATAAACTAAACCATAATGTAGTGAGTTTGTCGATTGTCAAGTATTCTCTGGCCAACCCAGACTAAGAGAAAATTTTCCATTGCTGTTTTACTAAACCGATAATAGCCATGGTCATCAAAATGGATGTCAAACATCCAAGAACTTATATATCGCTTGGCAGCGGAATGCATATGGATTTTCTAGTACCAGACACCATCTTCATAAAACGGTTTATGTAAAATAAATAAAATGAAATAAAAGATGTTATGAGCGAATGATGTAGATATTTATTTAGCGAAAAGTGCTGTATATATAAAGGTTTTATTGATGTTTCATAAGGTGTTAAACTTATATATATCTCAGGAAAATCTAAGAAATAAATTTTCGGAATGAACAACAAAGATTACATAAATAGACGAAGACTTTTCTGAACCTTCCTCGATACGAGCAAAAATATAATTCAATTATTCATTCTATATGCATCTGCCCGCAAGAAAAAACAAATATGTTATATAAAACTAAACATGCATGTTCATCGTCTCTCTTAAGCTTTACGACCACTTACAAAAGCCTAATCAAATCAGCATACATAAAACTTAACCAGCGAGGACAAATAATCAATTGAAGTCCAGGTAAGAATTGATTATGCAATATATTGGCATGTATAACCCATAAAGAATGCTGGTAGTTCATTAGCACAACCTTTATGCAGACCCGATGGATGTGGAAGCCAAATTAACTAAAACGTAAATAGGCATATTGAGAAAACTTTCTTGCTACCGTACAGGCAAATATGATAACAGTTTTATTGGAAATATTTTCAATGGGGAAAAGAGAAAAATGTCGTTAATTTTGACCACCACTACTACTAGCAATCCCTCACCGCCACCATATGTATGTGTGTGTATACGTGTGTGTATGAGAGATTATATAATTCTGTTTACAACATATATGGTCCAAATACTAACTTTTTATCAATGATACCTGCTATTATTTTCCTTTGTTATTTTCTTCTGATGAGGGAATTTTCCCCAGATATCCTTATCCAATGTGAGGTTGATTAATACGTACTTAAATGCTCTTCTTTTACTGCACCCACACTAATATTCTATTAGGTTGTCCGGAAAGTTCTGAGCGTTCTTTGATATACAAAATGGGATATACTTCATGAACCGTTGTTTTAGAAACTTCCAACTCTCTCCAAGTTCTCTAGTTGTGATACTTGGGTTTTTCGTCGATCTTTACCGCCGTCAAAACATCTTCCTTTAAATTTGAATGTCTTCTCCTTCGACTGTCATCTTCCAAGCTAAACTCTCCAGTTTTAAATTTTGCAAACTACCTTCGAACAGTTCCTTCACCTACAGCATCATCACCATAAACTTCACAAAGGTTTTTGCAAGTTTTTGCAGTATTTTCTCCTTTTTTAAAAAAGAAAAGCATTACAATGCGAACATGAAAATTTTGGTTATCCATTTCAAATGTCGGTAAAGAGTAATCAGAATGAAAGATAATTCTATTTTTAGTCAGGAACAAAGGAGAGATGCACTACCACTTCAAGCAAAGCTAAAGTTTTAATTGTCTTACGTTGCAAGGTATGTTTAAGGAAGAGGTAAAATATTTAGCTTAAATATGCGTAGTACTTTCCAGACAACCTACTATCATGTTCCACACTTTATTGCATGTGAGTGCCAGCCTCTTTCCGATATGCGACGCCGCATAATAAATATTGGGTTGTCTGGAAAGTTCGTGACCATTTATAGTAGCTTACCTTTCGACTTATTTTAGAACATAGCTGAGTTCATAAAATAGGATTTGATTGCACCTCCATTTAGAGCACATGTTATGATATCCTTTTGTGGAAGAAGGTTTATGTTTATATAACCTGTGTTAATTTTGTAACCCTTTAAAATGGAAGATAACAAAATTCATTTTCGGCACTTGATGCTTGGGGAACTAGACAAAAATTGCTGCAGCTCGGCTGGGATGTGTTACCCCACCCTCCATATTCACCGGATATTGCTCCTTCGGATTTCCACTTATTTAGCTCACTGCAGAGTAGTCTTAATGGTAACAATTTCAATTCCTTGGATGACGTAAAAAGACACCTTCATCAATTCTTTGCCATGAAACCACCACAATTCTGGTATTTTCAAGTTAAAGGGAAGATGGAGACGAATTGTGCAACAAAATGGTTCATATTTGGTTGATTAAGAAGTATTTATTGACCTTTGTCTTTCCTTTAAAAATCGGCACGAACTTTCCGGATAACCCAATATATTTCCGAAACTTTACGGTTCTTATTCTTCATTTTCCATTTGTCCTTCTTTCCTTAATTTTTCAGTATATGCAAGGTGCTGGTTTTGAAGTTCTTGAGAAGCCTCAAGAAATACGCATCATTACAATTATCTCATTTATTCTTTTTTTCTTTGTATTTTGTGTTACATATGTACTTTTACTGAAGGGCGAGTAATACAAATGAAATACTCTTCTCTTGGAAAATATTATCGAAAACCCGCTTTAAATATTTATACTGTTTATTCCGGCAGGTCGTAAAATATTTAATATGACAACTTTTACTGTTAGATTCTAATATAGCAGCACGTAGACTATCGGCCTTGGTACATGATGGCCTGGTAAAGTGTAGAGACTGGCCTCAACAAAACCCCCGCATTAGACAAATTATCCTTCTTGGCTCTGTTGATTTGGTATAAATGACCAAATCAACAGGGACCAGCATGAAGTCTGTTACAGTGATACATCATACATTTGTATACATCTATAAGACACATTGTTTCACATTATATAAGATCTAAGGCTCTCGTTATTGAGGATTCAATGTCACGGAAACTGAACTTTAAGAATTCGGATCATTCTATAATTAAACGGAATGACTGTTTACTCATTATCATATGTGTATGAATCGAAGTAACTATACATGTAAAGAATGGATTTATCTATCTATCTATCTATCTATCTATCTATCTATCTATCTATCTATCTATCTATCTATCTATCTATCTATCTATCTATCTATCTATCTATCTATCTACCTATCTATCTATCTATCTATCTATCTATCTATCTATCTATCTATCTATCTATCTATCTATATCTCCTTTCTCTCTCTCCCTCATTCGCTCTATCTCTGCATGTGTATATATATATATATATATAACGGGAAGCTTTATGAATATAACAAAAGACGAAGGCAGGTGGAATACAAACAAACAATTGTATAGTATGGCGCTTATGAATATAAATAAAACAAGTCTTTTACGTTTCGAGCCTACGCTCTTCAACAGAAAGATACACAGAAAAGAAACACAGAAAGAAACAAGGAGAGAAAAAAAATGCGTGCAGAGGCTAGCGAATCAACACGGCGATCTGATATATATATATATATATATATATATAGTATATATATATATATATATGTATATATAATTAATTAAGGGTGGAAATTGATATTAGTCAATTAAAACCAGTGGTCTAGCATATTAAAAAGAATCCGAAGATTAAAATATTTTTATATACCAATTAGGACTGAACACGAAAAGTGGACAGTCAACATGCTAGATATAGACGTCAAATCGCCATTCTCCACAAAGAGAACATACACTTTGTGGATCATGACGATTTGACGTCTATATCTAGCATGTTGACAGTCCACTTTACGTGTTCAGTCCTTAATTGGTATATATATATATAATATTATATTATATATATATATATATATATATATATATCTATATATATATATATATATATATCACAGCATCAATTGGACACATACCCTGTAAAGGGAAATTCGATATTTAGGAACAGTATAACGTCTCATCATATTGACCGTGTTTTCAATTCAAATTCGAAATTCGATGAGGAACTGTATGAAGCGTCCATATTACGCTGGCTGATGATAAAGAGCATAAAAATTGCGCAACCCCTTACATGCAAATTTAATAAGCTGAACAATTCAGTTGATTAAACAACTGAAAACTTAAAAAGAGAAATTTGAGGAAATCCGTCGATGTATATAACATAATCCAAAACAAACAGACACACACACACACACATGTATATATGTGTGTGTATGTATATATATATCTATATATATATATATATATATATATACATATATATATATATGTGTGTGTATGTATGTATATATATATCCCTTCACACAAAGGAAAATATTACTCAGTAGTTTAATCGATATATACATGTATATATATAGATATATATGTCTATGTCTCTCTGTCTTTCTCTCTCCCTGTCTCTTTCTCTCTAGCTATCTATCCCTATTTGCTATCTCACTATTATACTGTTATCAAAGGTATGTTTATAACTCTATCGATAGGCGTCTATTTACAAGTAAATCATACATATACATATACAATCATATAAACGGATATATAAATAAACACCCTTATATATATATATGTATATATTTATATATAGAAATATGTATATATATGTATATATTTATAGATACATATATGTTTCTATATATATATATATATATATAAACATAAATCTATTCATACATATATATATATATAAATGACTATATAAATCTATGTACATATATATGTGTGTATATATATATATATGTATATATTTATAGATACATATATTTTTATATATATATACACACAGTCATATACACCGTTGTGTATATCTATATGTGCTACTCTCTGCACAGACTAACATACCGACGCAGTGTCCCTTGTGTGTGTATGCCACGAGATGATGCTATGTTTGTAAACTCTATAAGTTTGTATCATGTCGCATCGCCCGAACAATTCGATAACATCAATTGCTATACTATCTCATAGAAAACTCATTTGAAATGCTAATTCTTGATAGCTTCTAACGATTGTCAATGCTAATCAAACCATTCAAACTTTAATCTGGGATTTCCATTTCTTTCCCCCTTCATATGTAGAATAGTCGTGTTTGTATTTACATTACTCACAAGATTAAGAGAAGGCGCTGTGATAATTGAGATACATGAGATTATAAAAGGAAGGCTTAGTGTCAGTGTTGTTCGTTATCTACTGGCGTTAGTGGTTAAGTGGGATTGTAATCTTTTGTGATTCGACGTTTTCAAATTTGCTTAAGATTTTGATATACGCAACTGTTATAGTTATTCACTCTTGATGTTAATGCAGTATTGATATCAATGATCTGGGACGCTGCTCTCAGTTATGTTGCACCATTGTTGGTGACGGTAATGCTGCTGGCTTCTCGTGGCACTTCTACTGTTAGCTTGTCTCATGTTATTAGTTTTGAACTATTATTTAAATACTTTGCATAAACGTATGTACTGTACACATAATTTCAACACATACGTTCACACACAATCACTCATCTACCGCATTGTGTTTGTGTGTGTGTATATATATATATATATTATATATATATATATATATATATGTGTGTGTGTGTGTGTGTGTGTATCTACGTATTCGTGCCTTTAATGTGGCATTCGAAATAAAGCAGGACAAAGAGCTATAAAGAATTCCTTTCTCGAGAAGTGTTAATGCGAAAACATCGATAGTTATATATTTGAGATATAGACACTGTAGTCAAATGTATTGACAAAGTTATAAATACTACACACAAACACGGACACACACATACACACAAACATGCATACATACACTCAAAATCACAAACCCGTATACGTATATAATAGTAATTGTGTGTATGTGTGTTTAATCAGTCATTTGAAATAAACAAGGCGTGCAGATTTAAGGAATATATAGTAAAAAGCCTGTAATGAGATACCATCGGCTTATATCTAAGATATAAACTTGTATTCATATATTTTGATGGAATAATGAATGTCATATACCTACGCATACACATACATACGCACGTATGAGTATTTCATTGTTAGTGTCTGTGTGTGTGTGTGTATCTGAGTGTACTCCTGTTTAATGTATCATGTGAAATGAAGCAAGACAGAAAGATACAACAAATATATTAAAACAGGTGGGAATGTAATAACTTTGGTGTGCGTTAAATATGTAAACACGTTTGCCCCTCTAGAGCTGTATTCACATATTCCCGATTTTATATAACCCGATTTTAGATGAAGTCACTCCAAAAGACATATATATATATATATATGTGTGTGTGTGTGTGTGTGTGTGTGTGTATGGGCAGGGCGCGTAGGATAATTGACGACAGATTTATGTTTATAAAATAATATATATATATATATGTATATAACAACGTACTATTCAAATTGATGTGTAATTTGGACAAGCCCCTTACGAGCTACATACTGACATGGTTTGTCTTCTCTTTGTGCACAACCGAAATATCCTATTTGATAGTTTCGAACCATAGGCCGGAACCACTGGTTTATCCAACCTTACATGGTGCATATCTTTTCAAGTACTTGGTTCTATCTGAATCTTTATTTTATATCTATATATCGTGGCCCTTTATCCGTTACGACGACGAGGGTTCCAGTTGATCCGAGCAACGGAAAAGACTGCTTGTGAAATTAACGTGCAAATGGTGACTTCACAGTCACGTGTGCCCTTAACGTTTGTTCTCGGGGAGATTCAGCGTGACACAGTGTGTAACAAGGCTGGCGCATTGGAATACAGGTACAACAGAAACAGGAAGAAATAGTGAGAGAAAGTTGTGGTGAAAGACTACAGCAGGGTTCGCCAACCCCCCTGCCGGAACATCGTCGGAGCTTTTAGGTGTTTTCGCTTAATAAACACTCACAACGCCCGGTCTGTGAAACGAAACCACGATCCTACAACCGCGAGTTCAATGACCTTACCAGTGGGCCATTGCGCCACCACATATCTATATATATATATATCTTTACACACACATATAATAAGCTTCCATTCAGTTTACGTCTACCAAATTTTCTCTCGAGGCATTCATCCTAAATAGTAATATCCTAAAATAGCTGTCGCACAGTATCAAAATAGAGTCAGTGTTATAAATTGAAACACCTCCTGTAAAATTGCTGGCTTTGTGCTGAAATTCGAAACCCTTTTGCTTGTGGAATACAAGTTATTGTAGAAATACTTTTGAGTGTCATTGTTTCGATGCGTTGCTATTTTTACTGATTCACTTTGGTGGTTGTTGTATTAATTTTCTGCATTTTTTCTTAGGTCATTTCATTCGTTATTTTCTTTATGGTCTAAGCTTTATTCTAATAATGTAGCTTATCACTGTCATTCTGCCTCCTTGTAAACTTTCCGGAAGCCTCTAGCTAAATGATTCGCAAATATCTAATTCTGTCCTTTAGAAAAATTTCTTTTAGATTATTTTTATTATCATCTGATTTCTTCTCAGCGTTTCATCGTATTCTTTTCGATGTTTAGAATATTTAGTTTAAGAATATCATTTTTCTTTGTACTTCATAATTTTGCGCCATTGTTTCGAATATTACTTGTTTGTTTGTTTTAAATTCTATCTTAAATAACTTTTCTGTTCTCTCTTTTGTCTGTTTTATTGCTTTCTAATTATTCCAGTATTCTCTTCATGTTTTTCTTTGACGATAGTTTTGCTTTTATTTACCTTTTTTTTGTTTGCTGGGCATGATTCGCTGTTGTTGAAGTAGAATTTCGTATTGTTACAGTTACCTTATTTTTATGTTATTTCTGTTGTTCAAGTAATTGTACACGTTGAAGAACCCAGGTGCAGAAATAGCTAATAAGGAAACTAAAGAACAAAACAAGATCATGATGTTAATCTCAATCACCAAAAAATATAATTTATTCTAAAAAGTAGAAAATACTCAACCAAGTTTGTGGCTGACACGCTAGGTAACGTATTGGACAACCAGCCTAGGTTCATATTCTGTCATCGGTACACGATATCGTAAAATGGTTATCATATGCTGTCACATGTAAATGGATGATGCAGGTGTTACGACAGTTGTAAAATTATATGATATAAAATTAATGAAAACTGCGTTGACCAGAATATATCTCTTAATTGAAATCGATCTCAGATCAAATCTTACGATCTTAAACTACAGGACGGCACATTTCATGTTGTATAAATAATTGTATAGGGAGGTGACAGTCGGAATTCCTTCGATCTTAAGATTACAAGATAAAAACCAAAGATATATTGATATTAACGCCACAGTCTGTAATAAGAAACCCCCTTAGCAATCCTCAACATGTCGGAAATAACAGTCAAAACTTACTTAGGCCTCTTAAAAATTGTTAGCCAAGTAAACTTAATCTGCAAACCAGTAGCGATTTTTTTTCGAATAGAAAGTTTTGTCTCTCTTATCTAGCAAATACTATAAAAAACAGATTCAGGGCAAAAAATTATTGAAATAAATATTAAAAGGTAATAAAAATTGATGTCTATAATATATACAGTGAAATTTAGGGATCTGGAAAAGGTCAATGTGAGCAACGGGTGAATTGGATTCATAATAAAAATCAATTATTCAGGATAATATATTGAAAGTTTGTTACATTTGATGGTATATTGTTCTCGTTGCAATCAGCGAACGATATACGATTGCTTCTTGAGTATATACAATGTCTTTAAATAAAGGAGATAAACGAAATATAATTCTATATTATATTGATTGGTTTATTCTCTACCACCATTCTGAGAGTCGGAATAGATTTTTTTTATATATGAACCAAAGATAGATTACTTTACACGTCGAACGAATTCATGGATATAACCTTCAATTTTTCCGCATATAGTATCTTACAACCTGATAAGATAATATTACATAAGACCATGTGGTCTTCTAATTCATTAGACCTATGATATAGTCTGGTGGTTGTAATCAGAGCGAATTATTCCGATTTAATGACAAAACAAAAGAAACTTCACTACGGAAGGACACATGAACGAAGGAAAGGTCACTTGGTTTCAAAGTTCTAGTTGACACGTATTTTAATGTGTGAATGACCTACCATATGTAGATGTCTCTTTTCGCATACACTCTCTCTTTTTATTTTCATTTTTCTCTCTCTCTCTCTCTCTCTCTCTCTCTGACTCTCTGTCTCTCTCTGTCTCTCTCTGTGTCTCTCTCTCTCTCTCTCCTCTCTCTCTCTGACTCTCTGTCTCTCTCTGTCTCTCTGTCTCTCTCTGTCTCTCTCTGTGTCTCTCTCTCTCTCTCTCTCTCTCTTTTCCTTTGTATATATATATATATATATATATATTGAGAAAAAAGTCGTCAGCATTTTGGAGAAAAAATTTATTACTCTCTTTCCTTTTCTTTTTTCTCTCTTTCCCTTTTCCTTTTTTCCTTTCTTCTTTCCTTCTTTCCTTTTTCCTCCTTTTTTTCTTTGTTGAGAATTTCAATTCTTTATTCCAAATGCCGCCCGTCTTTACAAATGTTCATATATATATATATATATATTATATATATATATATAATATATATATATATACCTATGTGTAGCATTGGGATGTTCTAGCCTTAAATACATATATGTATATATATAACGGGAAGCTTTATGAAAATAAACAAAAGACGAAGGCAGGTGGAATACAAACAAACAATTGTATTAGTATTGCTCTCAGGAATATAAATAAAACAAGTCTTTTACGTTTCGAGCCTACGCTCTTCAACAGAAAGATACACAGAAAAGAAACACGGAGATAAACAAGGAGAGAAAAAAATGCGTGCAGAGGCTAGCGAATCAACATATATATATATATATATATATATACATATATTCGTTTTATTTTATTTACTGATTGATTTAAAAAAAATTTAATTTGCAAATATTATACTAATGTATTTTCATGCAGAAATACATACATACATACATACATACATACTTATATACATACACAAACACACATATATATATATATATATATTTATATATGTATGTATATATATATATATATGTATATATATATATATATATATATATATATATATATATATATGTATATATATATATATGTGTATGTATATATATATATATATATTATATATATATATATACATATATACATACACATATATATATATATATATATATATATATATATATATATATATATATATATACAGAGAAAATCATGAGAATATTTTTGTTTCCTTATATTTTATTATGTGTGGCTATAACATTATGTCAGTTTCAGTGACTCTTTGCACGGTAGCTGAGATAATAGTATTGTTTCATTACATTGCGAGCAACTTTTAATAAAGTATATCTGAGCCGAAGTCCGTCGAATTCACAGCACCTCATCTTCTCTTGTACAGTTCGTGAGTGTCAGGATATAACAGAACCGTCAGTGGAAAGTATTTGAATCAAGTATTTCGGTATAGAAACAATTGTATCATGTGGAGCGGCGCAATGAGACTGAAGCAGCCAACGTATTGAGGTTTAGCTTTCTGATTTGCATAGCAGTCTTCTAGTTTTACAAAACATCGGTTTGAAATTTTGTCATAAGGCGAGTATTTCTGAGGAGTGCAAATTGATTACATCGAACCCAGTCCTGAACTGATAGACAGCAAAAGCATGAAAAGCATAAGTCGGCTTCGGTGAAATTTGAACTAATGCCCGACCAAATACCGCTAAGCTTTTTGCCCGATGTGCTAACAGTTTAGCCATGTCGCCTCCTTACGAAATACCAAGGCGGTCAGAAGCTTACTTACCAACCACATGGTTCTGGGTTCAGTCCCACTGCGCGGCACATTGGGCAAGTGCTTTCTACTATAGACTCGGGCCGACCAAAGCCTTGTGAGTGGACTTGGTAGACGGAAACTGAAAGAAGCCTGGCGTATATATATATATATTATATATATATATATATGTGTGTGTGTGTGGTGTGTGTGTGTGTGTGTGTGTGCGCGTGTGTGTGTGTGTGTGTATGTTTGTGTGGCTGTGTTTGTCCCCTCAACATCGCTTGACAACCGATGCTGGTGTGTTTACGTCGCTGTAACTTAGCGGTTCGGCAAAAGAGACCGATAGAATAAGTACTAGGTTTACAAAGAATAAATCCTGGGGTCGATTTGCGCAACTAAAGACGATGCTCCAGCATGGCCGCAGTCAAATGACTGAAACAAGTAAAAGAGTGAAGAGTAAACGACATAGGGTTCAGCATGTATTTGTTGTAGTAAGGTGAGCGAAATGACAAAGCATATATTTTAAGGCAAAGTACACATGAAAACCCACAGGCATGAAGTAGCTATGCAGGCGCTGCAGCAGAATCAGACGCTTCAACCCCACCAAGTAGAAAACCATGCGATTGAAAATGCCGAACCTGAGGACAAGACTGATAATACATTAGTGACAAGTCAACCAGATGACAGTTGTATAACTGTTACACAACCAGCAACATTGACCACTGCTGCGACACTTCAGAATGGAACTGTCAGCTCTAGCCTTAGTGATATTAATCAAAACGATCTGACTGCAACTAATGCAGCTGTTTTATCTCAAACAACTATTTCAGAAGCCTTTTTAGAACAGGTATTTAACGTTCAACAGAATCTATTAGGAAACCAGCAAAATTTTATCTTTTAACCAAGGATCAATTACGTTACCCAGCTCGCAACAGTTAACAAATGTAATAGACGTAAGTCCTTTAAACACATCCTTTGCACCTACTTTGCCGACCACTTCTCTACAAAGCATACTCTAGAAACCCACAGTATGATGCCTTCCGCTCTCCAAAATATCCCTTGTAATTTATCGATGGTCTAAATTAGATTTCTGATCGGAAAACAATAGTCCGCTTCTCAAAGAGAGCAAAGTAAAATCTTCTGAAAATTGTACTGTAGTTCAATCTAGCCCAAAGACAATCAGGAATTTCGTTCAACTTATCGCCGTGGGATACGAGTGGGAGAAAAACGAAAAAACAGATAAAAGTAAAAATTGGATAATTTCCAAAACATGTTAGGAATGTACTGAAACAAATTCCTTTTGTGAAGAAAAATGCACTTTTATCATTATTCAGTAACTGAACAAGTGTATGTGCTGATTCGAGGCGACAAGAGATCAAGCAAGTTTAGACATATGAATAGAGAATTGGTGGTAAGTTTCCTATTTTAGCTGTAATAACAACTGTCAGCTCAAAGACATTTATATCGGAACAGCTAAAGTGCAGTCGTTTATAATCATAAATCTTCAGATATCAGTTTAATACTCTGTAGATTAGCAAATTTCTACCGTATGTGAAATTTTTATGTCTGAATGAACTTATGTATCTGTGTCGCTTTATGTCTTCGTACACACACACACACACACACACACACACACACACACCACACACACACACACCACACACACACACACTTGTTTACATATATATATATACATATATATAATTCTACACCGCTTTCCTGTCCATACCACTCTCTTTTTCTGAGCATGTCTATTTATATGTATGCATAAGTGTCTGAGTAAATGCGTATATGTGTGTGTGTATGCATGTGTGTATGCATGCATGAATGTATGTATGTATATAAGTATATATATATGTATATACATATTATATATATATACATATTATATATAAATATATATATATACATATTATATATAAATATATAAATATATATATATATATATATATATATATATATATATATATATATATATATATATATATATATATATATATACACATATGAACATTTGTATTTATAAATGATGGTGCATACGGCAAACTTTCACACAATTTCAGTCTAACAATCTCCTTCCCAATGCACTGGTTGGCTAGGAGCCACATAAAAGGACATTTGGCAAC
Source organism: Octopus sinensis (assembly GCF_006345805.1). Lineage (NCBI taxonomy): Eukaryota > Metazoa > Mollusca > Cephalopoda > Octopoda > Octopodidae > Octopus > Octopus sinensis. Next base: position 39,187,040 of record NC_043010.1, read on the forward strand.
GTTGCATCGCAATGGGATTGAACCCATATCATCACACAACCACATGATGCACAGACGATGGCCTATCTAATTGCTACCTTTAAACATACCTAAGCCAATTTGGGTTGCTCTCAATATAATTAATTCCCCCGTGTAAATAGGCTCATTTTATTCAGCGTTCATAGAAACCTACTCTTATTTAAACCTCTTCATAGTTTCCTATCAAAAATTTAATCTATTTTCTCATTCTTCTTTCGCACACACTCTCTCTTATTAATTCATTCATTTATTCTTTCTTTCTTTTTAACTTATCTCTTTATCCCCCTCTTCCTGTTCAGCAAGTCGAGACTAATATTATGTATGCAATATTTTCCCGAATATGTAATAACTTCCTCGTTTCAAATTGATAATTCTAAAGATATATGTACCGAGAAAGTATTCCTGAATACTTACATCTTCATCCATTCTGTTATTCTTGTATTCTAATGCTTTTTCCAGCCATTGGAATGCTGCCATTTGGAAAATCTTGAATGATTCAGTTGAACAAATCGCCACCGGTACCATATATAGGCGGCGAGCTGACAGAAACGTTAGTACACCGGGTGAAATGCGTATCCGTATTTCGTCTGCCGTTACGTTCTGAGTTCAAATTCCGCCGAGGTCGACTTTGCCTACCATCTTTTCGAGGTCGATTAAATAAGTACCAGTTACGCACTGGGGTCGATGTAATCGACTTAATCCGTGTGTCTGTCCTTGTTTGTCCCCTCTGTGTTTATCCCCTTGTGGGTAGTAACGAAATAGGTACTATATATTTTTGAAGTTTTGTACTTATTGTGTCATCCCCATTTACACTTCATGATGTGACAAGTTGTACACAAACGAACAGTGAAGAAACAGACACAAAAGCAGGTAGACACGTACATACATACACACACATACAGCCCCCATCCCTTCCATATATATATGTATATATATATATATATATACCAGAGTAAGCAAATAAATGTGAAACAAGGTGGACAAAATAGTACTCGAATACCGGAGGTAGAGAAATGTTGTTTATTAATAAAGCTGCAAAGACATCACAAAAGCTGTTACTCAACCAAAACTGTCTGACGAACGGGAACGTGGAACTCTGAGTAACAGCATTTGTGATGTCTTTGCAGCTTTAAGAAAGTGTATATATATAATAAGAAGAGGGATATACTATCCATCAGATACCGAATAACTATTTGTAAAATGCTAAGTCTGCTTTCTTCAGACGGGATGTTTTATGGTAAACTAAACTTCCTTTGACTTCCATCCGCAGACACAGTTTATTTCTCGGTTACTCAGAGTATAAAGTACAGTATTGACAATAAGTAGAATTGATATTTCGAACATTCATATTTATGTTTTAATAAATCTCTGAACGAGATGTAAACAGTAACATCTCATTCAGAGATTTAATAATGCTTGCAGACAGTTTTTCGAAATCAGTGACGGAAGTTTCTAGAAAAACACTTATATATTTGCATACAGGCTTTCCCTTTCATTGTAATCCGGTGATTACCGCCCGCTGACAAGAGGCAACAACCTCGAAACTGCAGTCCGTGCGTATCACTTAGGCTTACGAGAAAGGGATGGCCTCCCTTTGCAAATACCATAAGGGCACAGGTATTGTGCCTAAAGCCAGCTGGAGACGATGATCTCCTGGGGCTAAAAGCTACAGTAACCCCCCCCCCTTTGTGGTTAGCCATATTGAGATGGTTATTATACTTTACATATTTATGTTTATTTCCAGTTAGTTTATTCATAATAATAGGCCGACACGTGTTTCGATCGTACCAATTGCATATTGTTGCATATTCATATGCAGCGATTTATGCATTATTTGTACGAACTCTTTAAGGTATATAAATATGACATTGTTGAAATTGCGACATTGCGAAATTTTCCTCCGTTATTAATTTGAAATTGCCTGGTAGAACTTTCGACGATAGGCTGCTTTTCTCAACTGATTGTTTGGATAAAATTCAGCGTTAGCAGCAGTGTTTGTTGAAGTTGACAAATTTTCTTCGTCAGTTGGGGAGTAGTTATTGAATACTTTTGAATTGATTCTACATACTTTATAGTCACATGACTTTGTGATGTATTTCAGAGTTGAGTATTGTTATATCGCACGTTCGGATGCCTTCTACTCAACTCTCACCGCTACTCGACTGTGCTCTCCTTACGTCTAGGCTTCTCCCTCTATATCTACGTATTGGGCTAGCACAACAAGTATATTATTTAAATTTTTGTGAAGGTTATTAATAATAGTAGCGGTTGTTAAAAGATGTTGTTAGTTGTATTTTAAATTTTTCTAGCATTTTATTATTGTTGTTTTAACGTGTTTTGAAGTTATATGATATATAAACTTATAAATAGAATTCTGTTCCTATATTCTTGTGACTTTATTATTATAATTATTTTAGGTATGTTTAGATAAAAATGTTTATTGAAAATATATAATTAATGCATATTAATCGTTATATATATATATATATATATATATATATATATATATATATATATATATAAAGTGACAACGAAAGAAAGAGACAATTTTTAGTAGTAGTCCTCCAGCACCTTCACAGAGCCGCCTGCAAGGATGAATTCCGCCATGCGGACGGAGTATGTGGTCCTACTGGTCACGGCTTCATAGTCTCCGTTGCAGCTGTCCATGTCACGTCTTACAGCATTTACAGTGCTCGTTGTGATATCTCCATTTTAAATCCGGGTGTGAAACTTCATGATACAAGTAATTCTTTTCCAATATTCAGATGCCTTCCAGTTCCCCATGTCAACTACGATTTTGATCGTAATACTCTCCAACGCCGTTGACTGTTCACCAATACATTAATCTATCACTGAAAAAGGAGACAAATGACCATCAGATTTAGTTCGAATACTGTATTTTTTTACTCATACATTCACACACATTTGTTTCCCTTTAATCTTAAGTAATACATGACATTTTATGTTCCAAACACCACCATCAATATCATCAGCTCCAAAAGTTGAAGATTGTGTATGCTCAGTCGCTAAACGTCTCACAAATCAGGATAAACTTTGAGGTGATGAGCGCAGATCCCCCGGAACGAGCCTATAGTCTCACCAACGAACAGGCTATTAGATTTCATCCAAATGGTACATGGGTGAATACGTGTTAGCCATAAATGGGTTGCATAAATTAGGTGAGCATCCAAAGTCGTAATAGCGTCGGAAGTAATTCCATCATTAGTTTCGAGACCATACATTCTCAGTTTAAATCTCACCTAGGCCAGCTTTGCCAGTTATCCACATGAGGTTGATGCAATAAAGTATGATCCAAGTATAGCTGTTGATGTAATTGACCAATCCCCTCTCGTTAAAATTACTTGCCTTGTGCCTGAAAGAATAACAATTGATTTGGCGAATTTTCAGGACCGTTAGATCATGAGGGAAATGGCATGCAGCATTTCTTTTGCCACTTTTCAATCTCAGATCGAAAGAAGTAGAGATAGTGTTCTCTTATATCTTCTTTTTATTGTTGTAGCAATACATTATAGAATTAGTGTAGTAATGGTGACGGTTTAATCGAATAAACTTTTCTCTTGAAAATCGCTGGGCTTGCGCTTATATCAAACTGTTAACGAAATTTGGCGCCACCTTTAAGCTTTAAGCTGAAATCATATAATGTTTTCGTTGTCGTTCCGCTATGTGGCTATTTCATTTAGTGTTGTGCAATGAGGTTGTTTACGGCATTTCGGCTCTTACCTTTCATTTGCTCATGCGAGAAAACAATTTAGCTTTTCCTGAGTTTTACTGAATATTACTGAATATGGTTGTATAACTTCATAGATATTGGAGTGAAAAAATATATGCTTATTTGGGTTAGCCCTTAATTTGATCGGACGAGGAAAGAAGTTAACAACCAAAAACATATAATTTTACCGGGTTGTTAGATGAAAAACAACTCAGAGAATAAAGGATTCTTCTCCAACAATCGACAGAGAAATGCCTCAAAAAGGTAGTGAAAGGTTTGCTGACCCGGGCCAGCACACGTGTCAACGGGCTCGTAGTTTGTTTCTTTTAATAAAAGATGTACATGGGAAAGAATAGGAATAGTATGTGTTTTGGCATGAATACCTCACTCTATGCACTCAAGAAAATCATCTTGGAATCGTGCCAATATGAGAAATCATAATAATTAAATCTTACTAAAACGTTTCAAAAATGGAAGAGACAGAATATATTGAATCGCTTTCAGAATACGTGACTAAAGCAAACAAAAAGCTGAATGATCGAAAATGGGAGATGAGAAAAAAAAATATATAAGAAAGTAAAGTACTAAAATGAAAAGAAATAAAACGTGAAGGTCATGGAATCAGATAGCTGCAATTACCATAAATGTCACCAGTGAGAATATTAATTATATATCATATGTAGATTTATTATATTTATCACACACATACCCATATATGTACATATATACATATATAAAGAGAGACAGATATACACAAACACACACACATACACACACACACACACATATATATATATATATAAATTCACATACATATGTATGTATATATCGGTATATATATGCATATACATATATAGATAAACATATAGATATGTATATATTCAAGTATCCATGTACATATATATATATATATATGTGTGTGCGTGTGTGTGTGTATGTATGTATATATACGAATATGCATACATATTAAATATATAATCATATACATTTATTTACATACATGTATACACTTAGAAGACGTGAACACACAAACACTTATAATTGGTATTTGCGTGTGTATGCGCATGTATATATATATATATATATATATATATATGCATATATATGTATGTGCATGTGTTTTGTGCACCAATGAATCTATTGCGATAACAGCGTAACAACGTTTGGATGACGAACATTCTGTGATGCATTATATATATATATACATACACTCATATACACACTCACACGCACATATGTACACACACATAACTACACATATACTTAAGTACACAAACATGAATACACATATACACACTCACACACAGACGTATGCATACACATTAGGACTTTTGAAAAACAAAATTAAGTATAACAGAAAATTTTCTCTCAATCCCTGTGTGTCACAGAACGTCTTGAGTTTCCAGTTTGATTAATATATAACATAAAGAGAAGCAATTCACTCATTAATCTTTCTTTTTATGGAATTATTTTGTTATTTGCTTCTGTCTAGAATTTTTAGTTTAATAATTCAAATTCATTTATTATTTATTTATTTATTTATTTATTATTTATTTATATATTTCTTTGGTTATTCTCTTCGAAATAATTACTGACGTAGCATCAGTGAAAATTGGCGGAACAACGACTAAATGATTACATATAAGTTTTACATCGTTGGAAAGGAAATACCTTACTGTAGATGTAGATATGGGTGTGGGATGTTGTCATCGACCATATGTCCATCTTCTTCATCGTCGTCATTAGATTCTATGGTTGCTCGTATGTTTGTTATCTTATTTATTTCTTTACTGCCCACAAGGGGCTAAACACAGAGGGGACAAACAAGGACAGACAAAAGGATTAAGTCGATTACTTCGGCTCCAGTGCGTAACTGGTACTTAGTTTATCGATCCCGAAAGGATGAAAGGCAAAGTCGACCTCGGCGGAATTTGAACACAGGGCGTAACGGCAGACGAAACACCTATTTCCTTACTACCCTCAAGGGGCTAAACACAGAAGGGACAAACAAGGACAGACAAATGGATTTAGTCGATTATATCGACCCCAGTGCGTAACTGGTACTTATTTACTCGAGCCCGAAAGGATGAAAGGCAAAGTCGACCTAGGCGGAATTTGGGTTAGCCCTTAATTTGATCGTTTCTAACGTTTCTGCCAGCAATACCGCTAGACATTTCGCCCGGCGTGCTAACGTTTCTGCCAGCAATACCGCTAGACATTTCGCCCGGCGTGCTAACATTTCTGCCAGCTCGCCGCCTTAGTTATGCCAGCTCCTCGCCGCCGTTTGTTATCTCATTGTCGCTGCTATGCAATTCGTAATCGCAAAGGAGAAATGGACTACTTGTACTGATCAAACATGGCGTAACTTAACAACGACAAATATAAATGAGGAAACAATATTCTCTTTAACTCTTCTACTCTTTTAGTCGAGCAAATCGACCCCACTACGTATTCTTCTGTAAGCCTAGTACTTATTCTACCGGTCACTTTTGCCGAACCGCTAAGTTACGGGGCCGTAAACACACCAGGATCGGTTGTCAAGCGATGTTGGAGGGACAAACACAGACATACAAACGTAAACACACACACACACACACACACACACACACACACATATATATATATATATATATATTATATATATATATACATATACATATATACGACGGGCTTCTTTCAGTTTCCGTCTACCAAATCCACTCAAAGCTTTGGTCGGCCCGAAGCTATAGTAGAAGACACTTGCCCAAAGTGCCATGCAGTGGGACTGAACCCGGAACTATGTGGTTGGTAAGCAAGCTTCTTACCACGCAGCCACTCCTGCGCCCATATCTAGGTATTAAACACGTATATGTCATATATTTCACTTCAACGGAAGAGGAACAAAATCCTGACACCTTCCAGTAGCTTTTTCATTCAACCGGTTGCAGGTCATACCGCAGTGGTATGATAAACATACTGAAACTTTAAAAAAAAATATGAAAACAGATTTAATAGTTTTTATGTTCTTACATAGCCAGAAGTTGGTCTTTCATGTTATAATTGGTTCAGATCGAATAATCAATACGGATTTCAAACCAAACCATTTCTGCCGCAAATACGTTGTTATCGCAGTAAGATGGGCTGTCCACGTTACTAGGATGATGATGAAAGATTTCTGAAAATTCCCACTCAAGGCCAACTTCAGGAAGGAGTATGAAATGTAGGAAGACCTCTTCCTTGTTACAAGGATGAGCTGAAGTATAAAATCAAACGTATTTGTTTGAACACACCAGGGTTTAAAGAATAAGGTGCTGATAAATCTCTCAAAATGGTATCAGACATCATGTCAACACAAGAATAGATCAGCAAGATGTTCCAGGGCAAGATCAAAAGAAAGAATTTTACTTTCAACTTTTGGTGTGCCGAGGGCGCGGTCTGGTTACAAGAACGAAGAAAATCTAGTGTCTCACAGAATACTGAAGCAGTAAAATGTAGTAGATTAAGAAAAAAATAAACTAAAGCCATTGGCCCTAATGCGCCGAATGCGACGAGATATTCCACCTGATATATATATATATATATATATATATATATATATATATATATATATATATGAAGATAACGTTTTCCTACTATAACATGGATGGTTTATTAAGAACTATGTTATTATATTTTAACCGCAGGAAAACGTCTTTTCCAACTGGTCAACGACACACAATCTGTGTCCGATATATTGTAAGGGAGTGAATCAATCCCCTCCATCTTGGCAAGTCCTGTAGATCCTGGTTTCTCAGTCTTTACTCTTCATCGCTAATAGACATCTGCGTGCTAGAAATGGCAGATAATATTCCCAAGGCACACAGCCGCTGATCCCGTAATGAGCATATTAATTATACTATAGACTATACCGTATTCTTCAGACAATGACCGCCATTCAATTCATGCCAAAAGAACTGAAAATAAACATGACGAAAAGAACTGAAAATAAACATCTTGTCAGGACTTTCACACCGTTTGCAATCTATAACGGAAAACAAAGCTTCGAGATATTCTGTGTCCAGGAACTATAACAAAAAGAAAAAGAAAACAAATAAATGAATCGGATCTGAAGAATATACTTTTCCACATTCTACCCCCAAATAGTGAATCCTACCATGTCTTACTCGAAAACATAACGTCACTGAAAAAGACCTCCAGCCTAAACCAGATCGTGCAAGGATATCATAAAGAGTAAAAGGCGATCCAAATCGATGAAAAATATAATCGGGACATCAAGGAGCTGAAGCATTTCCATTAACAGAAGCTCCCCACCATCTTCAGTGTCAAATAGACGGCCTACCTAACGAGCAATGTCATCGAAGAAAAACAACAATAGTCGAAGCATGGAATTAAACTAAGTGAAATGCCAGCTACAATGCTTAGAATATGACATGCTGTTGGTATTAAAAAAAAATAAACAAACAGATTTCTTAGGCAAATATTGTTCAGTAAATTCTCCATTCGAAAAGACCCCAAATATAATCTTGTCGTAATGATGGATGTATAGTTGTCTATACATTCAAATATCCATTCCAATATTCGAAGTACTTGCTAATAAGATGGTACTTTCATCACATCATCCGGTTAAAGAAGTACCTGCCTGCGTCGTTGTTGCATTTTGCGGAATTCCATCTGCTGCGCGTATTCGTGCCAATCTGCAAGCTTTCAATACTGTCAACTTTTAAACTTCTCCATGATGTATAAGACAGATACTCCCACGCCCACACACACACACATTCATACACACACACACATACACAAATACTTAAAGTAGAGGTGAAACAATAATTTATGTGCCATTCAAATATTCTCAGAAAGCTGAAAAATCTCTGTGAAAAATCAACAAAATATTTCTATATATAAATCTGAACAAGATTCAACATCTTTACATGATGTTCCGTCATGCTATAACGAAAGTCCGCTCGAGACACAAGTGTATTATTTGCCGTTCAATGGATGCTTTTATTAACTTATAATTTCTCTCGCGTGAATGACAACCGGAATTTTAACAGGAAACAACATGACGTGTTTTATGTAGGAATTACCTGCTGCGCTAACATAAACTAACATCAAACTTCATTAATAACGCGTTACGTCGTATTCGAGAAAATGTCTTTAGCGCCGACATTTTGATGAGTTGATGTTGTGTTATGCAAAAATTACTATTTCTCAAAGCTTCCTCTATTTTCATACAGAAATGTGCATGCGAGTCTCTCTCTCTCTCTCTCTCCTCTCTCTCATATATATATATATATATGTATTTCATATACATGCGTATGTACAAAGTACCACACACATCTAGAAACACACACATTATGCGTACATAAACAGATACATATCTCTGTGTCGCTTTCTCTCTCTCTCTCTCTCTCTCTCCGTCTCTATTTATCTCTCTATTTCTGTGTATGTATATCGTAGTCTGTCTTTCTGTTTCTCTCAATCCCTGTCTTTTCTCCACATTGCGTGGGTGTGTGTATATATCTATGTGTATGTAAGCTTGTATATAAGTAAATCTTTGCGTGTATGGGTGCGTTTTGTTGCTCTGAATATCGAAAATTATCATAAGGTATTCAGCAACCAATTTTCTTTATCATACCACAAAAATATTAGATCGGCCGCAATATTTCGCATTCAGCAAGCATGCACAACAAAATTCTCTATTAAATATATTTATGTTAGTTTTTTTTTTTTTTACTATAGAACCCAGTTTCTTGTAGGATATTATATATTAACAATGATGATATCAAATTATTGTTTTCCATTCTGTCAGATTCGTATCTCGATGCGTTTTATAGAATAAGGCATCACTGTGTTTAGGAGAGAATAACGCTCAATTACTGTTGTCTTCTTTATCGAAACTGGCTGACGAATGACGTTTTGTTTGAATAAACACGACTTCTTCCACTGTGTCATCGATATGTTTTCATATTTGTTTTATATAACATCTTATTGTATATACGTATTTGTTCGTTTCTTGTCTATCAGACTCTCTGTCGTCTCAACATTGAATATTCTACATTATTGGTGAATATATATCAAACGATTTGTTGTTTTGTGTTTAGAATAGATCATTCGGGATGAATTTCGTTCGACACATTCTTATCTATACGTACAGATGTACTTACGTGGAGGTACCAAAAAGAAACCGGAATTTTGCAATATTATTTTCTTCGCCTAGTTTTACATGTTTACGCTTTTATCGCCTTCAAAGTACTCTCCATTTGAAGCAATGCATCGGACCAGACGTGATTTGCAGTCTTCGAAGCAGTCCTGGAACTCTTACGAAGTAATGCATTTTAATGACTCCGTAGCTGTTATTATTCTCTCCTATATATGCAAAACTGGCGGCGAGCTGGCAGAAACATTAGCACGCCGGGCGAAATGCGTAGCCGTATTTCGTCTGTCGTTACGTTCCGAGTTCAAATTCAGCCAAGGTCGACTTTGCCTTTCATCCTTTAGGGGTCGATAAATTAAGTACCAGTTACGCACTGGGGTCGATGTAATCGGCTTAATCCGTTTGTCTGTCCTTGTTTGTCCCCTCTGTGTTTAACCCCTTGTGGGTAGTAAAGAAATATATATCTGCAAAACTTTTTCCTTTAAGAACAATTTTCATTCGGGATAACAATAAAAGTCTCAGGGACGAAGATCAATTTCCAGTTGTTCTTTCAGTTCACGACACGCATTCAGTCGTGACTACTTTTGATCTTCCGTGAGCAAGCGAGGCACACATTTTGCTGCAATAACTCTGTTTATTCGCAATTCCTCACAAAATATTCGTTGGCTGGAGCTCCCGGACACACCATTCATATCAACAAGTTCGCAAATTGTTCGGCGACGACCCTCCAAGATCATTTTTATTAATTTTCGTGACAGCCCTCCAAGTTCATTTCATGAATTTTTGTAATATTTTCATTCGTTCGGAGGTTCGCCGGTTGGCCTGAATGAGGTTGTTCATCAAGTGATGAATGAAAATTCCTAAAGCATGGAAACCACTCGTAAATTTGTGTCGTGTTCATGGCAGCGTCCTTGTAAGCTGTTTGAAGCATGGCAACTGTTTTGACCGCTGTTTTCCCCAATAGGAAACAAAATATCACGGAAGTACGCTGTTCTTTCGTATCAACCATCCCCAAAATCGACAGACATGGGAGAAGCACTGCAAAAATGCACCACGTGGCAGTACGACTACAGTAGACGACACCGGTCGGAATATTGATGCCTGAAGGTTGCCCGCCTCAATGTATTTCTAGCATCGGACGCCTGAACTGCAACGGGTTTATCTACAGAGAACGTTTTGGGTACTGCCTCGTAGATGCATACATACATGCAAACACACACAGACACAGATGTAGATAGGATCCCCATAAGACATCGTCTTAGTCTTATTTTCATTTGGAAAGGTTTATATATTTTATTAGTGGACATATCTATGTTTCAGGTTCTATATGTGACTGCTTATCCATGCCGCATACAAAAGAAGGCTTGGAACTCTCCAAATTTCAAAGAGGCTGTACTCTGAATCAATCCGAATGTGGGTCTAGTCAGAGTAAAATCGCAGAAAACATTTGGTTCCCACTTTCTACAGTTAATAGAGACATTGTGCAATGCATCAGGGAGGGTAAGGAGTCCACATTACCTCATCAAGGTCGACTAGAGCCTTCTGATAGGAATCTTCGGTTTAAGTGAAGTGTGGAGCGTAATCCTCGTTGTAAGGCTTCTGATATAGCAGAACAAGTTGATGTCAATCCTACAACAGCTGTCAGGTATCTTCAGAAACTTGGCTACTAAAGCAGGGCAGCAAAGAGGAGGCCAATTCTTTGACCAGCCGATATCAAGTAGAGAAACGATTGGACCAATAAGGTAGTGGACAGACCTATTACTGGGACACTGTCATATTCTCTGCTGAGTCCAAATTTGCAGCATTTTCTGACAGTGATCGAGTGTGGATCTGGTGGAGTGTGAGGGAAATAGAAACTCAGATAAATAGGTATCCATATTGTAGAAAGGACACCTACCAATCTTCTCCAGTGATGAAATGCTTAAAGAAAACTCTTTATTTATGGATGATCGAGCTCCTTGTCACACAGCTAAAAAGAGCCAAGATTAGTGGGAAGAGAATGAGATTCAAAAGCTTCTATGGTCAAGCTATTAGCCAGACATGAATCCTATTGGACACCTGATTCATAATGAACAGAACGCTTTATAAATTGAACAAGAAAGCATCTTAAAAACCAGATCTCTCGAAATTACTGCATGAAACTTCAGCAGCATGTCTAACAGAATCCTTGCATTGAAAAATGTAAAGGAAGAATCTACTAAATATTAGATATTCACATTATATTAAATTAATAAATAATTTAAATTTATAATTTCAGATTTAAATTAATTTTAACGACTATAGGGTTATTTATTTACTTCTGTCATGTCTGTGTATATATACATACACACAGATGTGTGAATGCCTGTGTAGTGTCTGTTGATGCGTGTGTATGTGTGTGCGCGTGTGTGTGTCTGTTAATGTATGCATTTATACTTATATATTTATCGGAAAAATTGTTAAATAAGTTTGTCACTTTTTTAACTCACATTTTACCTCAACAAAAATTGTGTATATATGTATGCGTATATCCACACACATACACACACACGCACACACACACACATATTATATATATTTATATACACACACGCATACTTATTATATATATTTATATACACACACACGCATGCATACACACATATTATATATATTTATATACACACACGCATACATATTATATATATCTATACACACACACACATGCATACACACATTTATATATATATATATATATATATATATATATATATATATATATATATATATATATATATATATATACATATATATACGAGTATGTGTGCGAAGTATATTTATCTTCTAAGTTAATAGTCTTTAATCTCCAGTGGTCATAGACTTCGTCAACAATATACAATGAATACACGTTTAATTAATTTTATAAAAGTAACAAGACCAACACTAAATTAGAGATAACTACGGTTAGTAACACTGATTAAATGTTTAATTAGTTTCAACATTTGTCTTTTGAAGCAGATCTAATTCTGGTTACTCAAAAATGATTAAGATATCAACAAAACAATATGAAAAACTACAAAAGCAAATAAACAAAGAAATAACACAAAGTATTATTATGTGAGCAAAATCAGAATGGAAAACAAGGTGCCAATACCACATAATATGAACAAGAATCCTAGATAGAACAAGTAAACTGAAATTAACAAGATGTAATTAGTAGCAAGAACTTAAAAGATAAATCGACATTATTCTCGCGTAGGTGTCAATATGTTTTCAATGTCAGTTATCTTCCATACATCGAAATCTCTGGGACGGCATCTGCCTTGATTGAAAGTAAAAAAAAAAAACAAAGGACTTACTTTAAGCTAAGAAACTTCCAACAACACTCAGTGATAAAAAGATTAAAGATTTCGTTTAATTGAAAATAATATATAAACCCGTTTCTCAGGGACGGCATATGCCGTGATTGAAAGTAAAAATATTAACATATATCTGTGTTGACATCCTTAAAATTGGTATCTTTTTGCCTAGTGATGAAAATGATATAGTGAGTCAACTTACTTGACGTATTTGCTGCTACATAGCCATCAATCGTACCACGTTAAAAACAAGGATTGAACCGTTATATAATGTATATTACAGTGTACAAAGATACAGTATGCTCATTCCCAGAAGGTTCTTGATCATAGGTGTTCTTTGTTAGGGCTTACCCTAAGATAAGAAACTTCCAACAACACTCTGTGTTAAAAAGATTAAATATTTCGTTTCATTGAAAATAATATATAGACCCCTTCTGAATGATTTCTTTGACAATATAATTAATATTGCAACATTTGAAAGGAATTCCTGTACTATAGAGATGAAATTAAGTATCCCTTCAATCCCATAAAATAAGGAACTACTGTGAAGTATGTTTGCTCCGAAAGGCAAAGGAAACTGTAAAATTTTAATATATGGATATATGAATAATTCCGGTTTACTAAATCTATAAAAGAAAAGAAAAGAAACGCTTCTTGCTTGGAAGTCTCCCCGTTAACAGCAATACCAGAAATATGAATCAATTATGCCGAAGATACTTCTGCTACGTTTTGCTAACTTATTTCTTAATCCCACTTCAAAGAAGAAATGTGTGTAACTTTTGATGTTTTCAAATTAATTAGAAGCTGACGTAAGCCCTTTTAAGCCTCGTTGGATGAAACGAAATAACAGCCTTCAACGCTAGCTGAGAACAAAGAGTCTGAAAATTTGAGAACCAGATAATATTCTTTGCTTCGCTTGCTTAAAGAACACTATGGAAATTCATTCAGCTTTGAAACATTCACTAACGTAATATTACTGTTCCACCAATTTACGTATCGTTGCTTTATATTGCATTGCAATTCATTTCTTGTCAATGAATTATACTTCGTATAAATTAAATCATAATTTAATTTCTGCTACAATCACTTTCAGATTCCACGAAGAAAAGCGTTGCACCCCAAATTATGTGTGCCATATCCGGAACATTTTCAGTACGAGGATCACAGAGAATCAACTTACTGTGGACTCTATTGAGGCCCTCTATTGAGTATTCACACAAATAGCCCAAGAATAATTTTATGAATGCGTGATCATCGCTTTTGAATTGTTGCCATATTGTAGGAAATAGTTCAGTTTGCATAGAGAGAAAGTTTTAGTGAGACGTACCGAGGAGAAAAAATGCGATAGGCAGAACAAAAGAACTGCAACACAATTGTCTTTTCAGCAATGTTTTCATACACATATCATTGTGCCAGCATATATATTTGCATAATTGAAATATATTCATATCTTTGATGTTAACAAATGGTCATATATTATGTGTGTGTGTGTGTGCGTGTGTGTGCGTGTGTGTGCATGTGTGTGTGCGTGTGTGTGTCGTGCGTGTGTGTGTTTACAAAGATACATGCATCTTGGAAACACGCTCATACGTAGATACATATATAACAGGAATATTTCTTATATATATATATTTGTATATGTATTTATATATATGTGTGTGTGTGTGAGAGAGTGTGTGTGCGTGTGTGTGTGCGCAAATCACCAAACTGGAACACGTGCGCAGCAGACGACAATAAAACATCCGATATGAAGATAAACAGGACAATATATATATATGTATATATATATATATGTGTGTGTGTATATATATATATATATATATATATATATACACATACGATATTAGATATGTACATATATATATATACACAAGGGTACTACATGAGGACCTATAAAGCTAAAAAAAACTAGAAGTCGAAAAATATATCTCTTTCTTTACTCTCTTTACTCTCTTACATGTTTCAGTCATTTGACTGTGACCATGCTGGAGCACCGCCTTTAGTCGAGCAAATCGACCCCTGGACTTATTCTTTGTAAGCCCAGTACTTATTCTATCGGTCTCTTTTGCCGAACCGCTAAGTGACGGAGACGTAAACACACCAGCATCGGTTGTCAAGCAATGCTAGGGGGACAAACACAGACACACAAACATATACACACACACTTATATATATATACATATATACGACAGGCTTCTTTCAGTTTCCGTCTACCAAATCCACTCACAAGGCATTGGTCGGCCCGGGGCTATAGCAGAATACACTTGCCGAACCACTAGGTTACGGGGACGTAAACACACCAGCATCAGTTATCAGGCGATGTTGGGGGCACAAACACAGACACACAAATATATACATACATACATACATACATATATAAATATATATATATATATATATATATATATAATATATATATACGACGGGCTTCTTTCAGTTCCCGTCTTGCAATTCCACTCAGAAGGCTTTGGTCGGCCCGGGACTATAGGAGAAGACACTTGCCTAAGATGCCACGCAGTGGGACTGAACCCGGAACCATGTGGTTGGTTAGCAAGCTACTTACCACACAGCCACTCCTGCGCCTATATATATGTACATATCTAATATTGTATGTGTATATGTTATTAATTTGCGTGTACGGCTGATAATTCGCTTAGCACTCGTGATGGTATTTTAATAATATGATCTCTATATAATTATATATATATATCCCAAGCTACCATACAACACATCACATCATAACACACCACCACGCACACATCAGCATTAACCACCTCCCAGACCCACATTTTCACATCTACACATACACACCCGCACATGTCAAAACACCAGCCCATCCCACACACACATTAAAATTCTCTTATACACATGCACGCGCACCTTCGTTTTGGGATAACCACCACTTTGTTATCTCCCCTTTCCCCTTCTCCCTATCTCTCCTGTGTGACCCTTCTGTCCGACCTTCACCATGATAGATCGCTTGGCACTACACATTCTTTATTTTTACTCTTCTTGTTCCTTTCTGTGTTCCTTTCTTTGGAAGAGCGTAGGCTCGAAACGTTAAAAACTTTTTCACTTCTCAGGCGTAAAACTAATACATCTGTTTGTTGTCTACACCACCTGTCTTCGTCTTTTGATTTTTTTTTTTGCAATTCTCCGTTTATATATATATATATATATATATATATATATGTATATATATATATAATGTACACAGTGGCACACATACAAACTCGCGCACATAGGTATAATTAGCATTAAATAACAAAATGTGTCCCGTATGTTTACTTGCTATCTATTTCATTTGGTGCTGCGCAAGTAATGTGTCGTTTGTAATACTTTCCGTCTTTAAAATGTAATCTTACGAAGTAAGTAGGCAGAGAACTACCGAATTATAGGATCGATAGTTCAACATTCCTAGAAAGGTTATCTAGTTTGGTTTAGCATCTCAGTATGATAATAGAATGTAGGTAAATAAACTGAATTCTCTGGCGCATTCTGACTCCCTTAGATTTAAAGACTACATCTTACTTATGTAAATTCGAAGTACAGGTTCTCTTGGCATCCAACACGGCAATACGTCAAAGGCCCACAAGGCTTCTGACCCGTTTGTCCTCCGCCTACGTTAACCTAGTGGAAAACAAACAACTTCTGTCAGAAATATGCGTTCCTGACATTTCCATATTCGAACCAAGTTCGTGGTATATAAATATACATATGTACATTTATATATAAATGTGTACGTTTAATTATGTACACATATATGTGTATGTGTGTTTATAAATTTTGTCTAGAACAATTCAAAGGAAAAATAATTTTCACGGGCATATAAATGTAACACCTTCGATTTGAAATCGGTAGAACTAACGTACAAAACTCTCAGCATTTTTGTGGCGTATTCTCTAACTTTCTGACTAATAATAATAATAATAATAATAATAATATAATAATAATAATAATAATAATAATAATAATAATTTGTGATGCACTACCAGGTAGTATCTCACTTGGCTTCTGATCCTAACTGATGAAATATGTTAATATATACATGCATTGTTTTAGTGTAAAAGATGGCCTACAGCCAATATTCAGCTCAATACCGCAGATATACTTGTCAGTCGCGTGAGCTTAACCAGTTTTGCATGTCCCTAAGTGGCTGACGATGTGCGCATCTCTGATCACTGGCAGAATTAGCAGGGGAACATCATAACCAAGTGTTGAGAGGAATTCTTTGGAGTTTAAATAATTCACCTCTTCTAAATTATTTTTATATTAATAAAACCTATTCTAAATCCATTTGAAATTCAGTTATCCAGGGTATCCGAGTCGGAATATGACCATTTTCAAGCTGGAAACTTCCAGATGATTGATTAGCAAATCTATGTGAAGTAAGGCTTGAGAAATAGCGAAATAATTTTAATATTCCGGCCAAGATAACCTGGATAGCCGAACTCCACATCGTTTTCGAATGTTTTTTTCTTTTTATTGATATCTTTACCGTCTTAAATGATCGAGTGCCCTAGTACTTGTTGAACCTCATACTACACAGCAACACACACACACACCACACACACACAACACACACACACACACACACAAGCATGCATACACATGCATATATATTCGCATATATATTCGGTAAGGAATGAAAACGATCTTAAAGTAGACTAGACATAAATGATCATAGTAATTGCCAATGTACCCAATGAACCTTAACCTCCTCCCATATGCATTGTGTCATTTCCTATGTATGAAGCTGTATTCCTCATCCACCGACAAGATAATGAAACAAAAATAAATATCCTCAGAGTTATTATATATTTTGCGTACTTATTGCTGATAGATGTGTATTTTGGCTCTGCCATATTGTTTAATTTCCTTTCTGCTTTAGAGTCCAATATTAATCGGAAATGGTTTTGATTATAATATCGTCATAAATATAGCTTTAGTTAACAGTATATGCTATAGTAATGACTAACAACGGAACACGAAACCACTTTGCTGGTAATGATGCAAAGCATTATTTGCGAATGAATGTAAAAAGCTAACTTCTTCATAATTTCGTCAGAGCAAACTTGTTTACGGTATGATTTTGTTCATTAAGGCGGAGAGGTAGCTCAAACGTTAGCACGCCGGGCGAAATGCTTAGCGGTATTTCGTCTGCCGTTACGTTCTGAGTTCAAATTCCGCCGCAGTCGACTTTGCGTTTCATCCTCTCGGGGTCGATTAAATAAGTACCAGTTACGCACTGGGGTCGATATATTCGACTTAATCCGTTTGTCTGTCATTGTTTGTCCTCTCTGTGTTTAGCCCCTTGTGGGTAGTAAAGAAATAGGTATGATTTTGTTCTTTTATTTCTTTTACTTGTTTCAGTTATTTGACTGCGGCCATGCTGGAGCACCGCCATTTTAATCGACCGCAGGAGTTACTCTATGTAAGGCTAGTACTTATTCAATCGGTTATCTTTTGCCGAACCGCTAACTTACGGCGACGTAAACACATCAACATTGGTTGTCAAGTGATGGTTGGGGGACAAACACAGACACACAAAACATACACACATACACACACACACGCGCACACACATATATACGATGGGCTTCTTTCAGGTTCCCTCTACCAAATCCACTCACAATGCTTTGGTCGGCCCAAGATTTAAGTAGAAAATACTTGCCCAAATTGCCACGCAGTAAGACGGAACCCAGAGCCATATGGTTGGTAAGCAAGCACTTACCACACAGCAACTCCTAACATTAATAGAATTATGAAAATACACAACACTTCAGCATACAGACATACCAGTATTTATCAGAGGAGCATGGTGCCTTTCTATAACATGATAGTTATCATCGACATAGCTTCGCTAACAACATTGCTTCCCAATCACATGGTCCCGGAATCAGTCCCCGTACGTGGCACTTTTGACTGCT
>NC_043010.1:39208767-39263767 GCF_006345805.1 Octopus sinensis
TCTAATTACCAATTTTCAAAATGAATTTCTAATTTGAAGATGTATTTCTATTTTATTTTTAAGTTTTGTGTAACTCAACAATTTAATAATACATGGCTAACTTCCCACTTCGTTTCCTTATCCACGTGCCTATGACTGTAATTAATAACCCAGGCTAACACACACACATGCGCGCGCGGACGTATTTCTACTTATATATGTTTGTGCATTTCATACATAGACAACAGTTATTTTAGGGAAAATTTAAGAGTGACAATTGTTGAAGTATAGCTCCATAATTAAAAACAAAAAAAATGACGGTCTATTAATTCGTTAGTATTAACGTTTCGTCTACTACAGCTGCTTCCCCTTTCCTCACGTGCTTTATAAATATCATACAGCACCTATGAAATACCAGGTGTTTTGAATGAAAAAAATATAGCTGTTCCGAATACAGTAACAAATTAATATGTGGCACAATGACTAGTGGTTTTTTATTATTTATTCATGAACCCTTTACAGGCTCATGGGCCCGGTTTTCCAGCTTCTGTGGCGTATGTGTCCCCTGTGTCCCCTGCTATATTGTGTTTTTTCCTTACATGTCTCGAGTTCGTTGCACTGAAGAGCATAGAATGCATTTTCTGCATTGATTGCGAAATCACAGGTGATATGTAACTAAATTCTGTTTTTAAATGACTTGCTTCGAAGTTTTGCATTCGGTACAATTTGTTTATTTTAGTAGTTTTGACTGCAAGAGTCCCTCCTAGCGTGCGGTACCTATGAATAATAGTACCCTCTATATAATATAAATAAATATTTTCAAAGTGGAAACATTTACAGATTTTTTCTCTTACGAGGTTTTTCACGCTAACTACTGATAGTTTCTTATAAAGATGTTATCTTTAATTTTAATATATATATATATATATATATATATATATTATATATATATATATATATAATCGGCGATAAAGCATGCTAACACCGGTTGACAAGCAATCATGAAGGACGAACACAGACACACATACATTACACACATGCGTTTATAGGTATATATATACGACGGTCTTATTTCAGTTTCCGCTAGCCAGATTCACTCAAATGGCTTTGGTTAGCTGAACATTAGAGTAAGAAGAACATCAGGTAACAGTACTTTTCCGTAGTTGGAAATATCTATCACGTAAATCTGTTAATACATCGTATTTCCACATACGTTTAATTTCAAACGAAAATATGTGATATTCCGTTATAATTGTGGCTGCTCAATTTGCCCTTTCCTTATATCCCAATTTTAATAAGTTGGATTATTGTGATAAAACATAACTTGAATATTCAATTAACAGAGTTAAATGTACAATTCAAGTTGTGTTAACATCGTCTCTTTTATATCTTCGAGTTATCAGGAATTGGAATTAAAACGAAAATTGATACCATAAAACTAATATAATAAATAATGGAAATCCAAAAGACAAAAAAAAAACATAAGTAGCACAAATATAAACGAAATACGATTTAATTGATTTTGTCCACAGAATCTCAACTCTGTGAACAGCATAACTCCAACGTAATTATCTCAATGGCTTAGCTCTCTCTCTCTATTTCATTCTCTCTCACTCTCTCTCTCTCTCTCCACTCACACACAAACACACACGTATATATATATATATATATATATATATATATATATTATATATATATATATATATAAAATATATATATGTATATATATATACATATGACTGTGTGTATGTATCTATGTAAATACATATGTATGCATACCCAAACATACACACTTATACGTACAAACCTATATATTCATATATTATTTGTATTACAATAGACGCTACATTAAAGCAATTAATGCATGTCTCTAGCAGCCGTTAGTAGTACATTCTGTATGTTATTTGTTCCCCTATATTTCATTCTTTTATACTTTTGAGGCAGTTTATTTTACATAAATCTTCAATTATTTGGCGTTCTATTTTTCGCATAAACTTTATGTAACAACGTGTATTATAATAATGAAACGTATATTAACCAATTAAAATCCTGAAAGTGTTAAATGCGTATAAAAAATAAGGAAAACTAATTATTAATTATATGAAAACTGAAATATCTCGTGCATAGGTTTTATTTCAAGTTGAAAACCTATCAATTTTACTGACACAACTAATGTAGTCTCCATATTTACGGCCTTCAAATGGCTCCAATCTGATTTTCCAGAAATATTTTTCAAATAAAAATTTCCTATGAAAAGTAAATCAATGTTAACAGAGATATTAGTGTATCTGATATGAACCAAATTGTAACCGTTCTATTAGAGCGGCGAATGGCATGAGCGAGTTTCGATCCTAAGTATATTTTAATGCTCTTTTTCATATTGTCCCCAATTTTATCACTAAGATGAAAATGTAGGGATTGTTTAAGTAGCAAACATTCACTAGCTTTCAAATAATGACACGGGATCAGAAATTTCTGGAGGGTGGGTGAATCGATTACATTAAGCCCAGTGCTCAACTAGTAATTATCTTATCGACCCCGAAAGGTAAAGTCAACTTTGGTGGAATTTGAACTTAATTCAAAAAGGCGGATAAAATGTCTATAAACATTTTGTACGGTGTGCTAACGATTTCACCAGTTTACGCTAAATACAGAATATTAATATTTACTTGTGATAGCAAGAAATTTCCAATGGAATGACAATTTATAATTTCTGATAATTCATTTTAAATCCTGATAGAAAAGAAGTAATAGGTTTAATGGATCTATTACAACTACGAAAAGTATAAACATTTCAATAGTCATGTCGCTATCCAATACAGGATACATCATTGTATATATTGCAAAATGATTTTCAGAATTTCCTATGTATTGGCTCCCTTACGTACGTAAACCTTTAACCGCTAATCGAGCATAGACCATTGAAGATATGTCCCCATATTTCTGCTTCTCTTTAGTTAGATCTCTGCTTTCGCAGATCTTCCTCAGTATTCCGCCGTTAGATTTCTTTCGTCTGGGTGTCTCTTCTAATAACATTTTTTTATGCGCCCTTTTCAAGCCTAGCCAGGCTCATGGGCGCGGTTTCCCGGTTTCTCTGGCGTATGTGTTCCCCCCAGCTGGTCGGGACGCCAGACCATCACAGCGTTACTCAAAAAACAAGAAGAGAGAGTGAGAGAAAGTTGGGCCGAAAGAGTACGACAGGGATCGCTAACACCCCCTGCCGGAGCCTCGTGAAGCTTTTAGGCGTTTTCGCTCAATAAACACACACAATGCCCGGTCTGGGAATCAAAACCGCGATCCACCGACCACGAGTCCGTTGCTCTAACCACTGGGCCATTGCGCTTCCACATTGTTTATATTTTTCTATAAATAATTAATTGATTCACGTTGTATTTAGTACCTCTATCTAAACAACAAAGTGCAATAATTCTCATAAATTTTCGTTTTGTAAAATTTCTTCTTCAACTCAGAATTTATTACCTCATTCCTTTTGTATAATGAAAAAGAAAATAATTTGCAAAATCTAATCTCTCGTTTCTTGAAGATACAATTATAGGTAATATTACTTTGACATGTTATTTATTATAGTGAATGATTATTAATATAATTCATTTCATGTTGGAAAATATCTATTTCAAGCTTAACTTTTAGGGAAACACTAGAACAGAAGAATTAAAGATATCTATATAATAATAACCGATATAAATGTTGGTTGGTTGGTTGGTTGGTTGATTGACTGGCTGGTTGGTTTATCCAGTCATGCTTTGTACGTATATAGCTATGTAAGGCGGCGAGCTGGCAGAAAAGTTAGCGCGCCGGGCGAAATGCTTAGCGGTATTTCGTCTGTCGTTACGTTCTGAGTTCAAATTCCGCCGAGGTCGACTTTGCCTTTCATCCTTTCGGGGTCGATAAATAAAGTACCAGTTTCGCACTGGGCTCGATGTTATCGACTTAATCCCTTTGTCTGTCCTTGTTTGTCCCCTCTATGTTTAGCCCCTTGTGGCTAGTAAAGAAATACAGATAGAGGGAGAGAGAGAGAGAGCGAGAAGCAGAGATGGTAAAAGAGAGGGAGAGAGAAAAATTAACGTATGAGGTGCAGAATAAATGCCCATGCTAGGCGTGGTGACAGGCAATGAATAAAACTCTATATACACAGTGAGAAAGAAAGAGAGTGGCAGAGGAGGAGAAAGAGGGCGAAGATGAAGCGGAGAAAGAATAAATAACAAATTAGTTATGAAAAGATTTATACAAAATTGCAATTTCCCGTTGATATCACAGAACCGTTAGCGAACCGTTAGAACGTCGGAGAAATTTGTTACCATAATTTCTTTCGAGTCTTTACGTCCATTTCATCAATTTGCGATCGACTATTCAATGTACCACTCTAGTACGGAGGTGAATATAATCGACTCTGATACTTTTCATAAAATTACAGGCGTTAGACTAAAATTTGAAACAAAATTTTAATTTTATTGATAAAATAAAATTAAGATTGTATTTTAAAAAATATGCTTCGTTTGAAAATCATTATTTCGTAATTTTATTATAACTGAGAAATTTGATGAAAGTTAAATTCTAATAATTGTACACACAAATAATTTTTCCCGATAGCGTGGTAAAACTACATCAAAAACCAAGCATCGTGGGACGGTTTATAGACTATAGGAACGTAAGAATAACTTGCTTGAGCAAGTGCTGTCAATCGAAAGATCCACACACCTGACGTCATTATGTTTCAGTTGTTATCTGAAAAGAATGCGAAACGTTTCGGGATGTTCGTTTCGAAGAACTTAGTGTACCGCGGCCTCCTCGTTTATATTAATCCCAGCATATTACATCAACTGCAGTGAATCTAAAACCATTTTCATTCACAGGTGGCTATGTAAACATTGTTTACTTTAGCATCTCTTTTGGCGAAGAACTATTGTCACATAATTGATAGAAAAAGCTTCAGTTGCAACATTTTTCAGTTTACCGATTTTTCTCTCCTGGTAGTATTTCCTCACCTTTGGCCGCCAGAGGACCTACATCCTTTCGACCTCTACTTACACTTCTTGTTTTAATGTATCTTCAGCCCTACGCCTGTAGAATTTTCTTACAGCACTTCTTGTTTTCGTAGCCGCTTCCAAATATCCTCTATATTCCTTTGTGCCATTCCTATTTCAGGTCCAGATTATTTTCTTGAATATCCATGTTCCATTCATGTCCTATTCTTCTTCATCTCGTGCAGCCATGATATTTATTTCTGTTCACCTTCCTAATTCTGCAAAAACGCAATTAGTAGACCTGTACAGTCAATCTTTCATAACGTCCATAGTTTTTCCCAGTGTCAGTTCGTCTCTCCTAACAGTCCTCTTTTCTTTCTAAGGTATCTTCCAGTTTCTCCAGGTTGTCAGTGATATCCACCACAAGTATAAGAAATACTGACCAATTTTATAGATAACGTCCAATTTTATCTCTACACTGATATAAATCACAACGAAAATATCCTCGCCCTATGCAATTTACTTATAACTTACTGGCCTTCGTCGATAAGAATGAGATTAACGAAAGTAGTTTTACTATATACAGTATGAACTGCGGCATTTCTGTCCACTGTAAGACTATTAATTTAATCAATCAGATATTAATCTATTTTTACTATGATATATTGCTAATCATCAATTTCTGTATAGATCACGTAGCCAATTACACCAATTCTGTTCAATTTGGCAAGCTTCAAGGAATGACAATAAAGAGACCCGTATATCAATGTATGATTCACTCAAATCGTGTATCCGACCATCCAGTTCTAATCTATGATTCAATCTGTGATTTAAGCGTGGTCTAACAAGCGCTCACCGCTTTTATAAGACAACGCCGCCATACCTTTCGTTAATGAACTGCAATCTTCAACAAATAGCTCCCTCCTGACAGTTTATGATAACAGTAATGTCTTAAAAGATTCATAAACGTGATAAAATGAGTCATTATCTTTGGTAATTGGTGTCGGGTTATAACTTGCAAATGAAGACAAATTTTAAAAAATGAAATAAAGGCATAATGTGAAAACGAACCGAAAATCCTTTATTTCTGCCTAAAGAATTATAAGGTGTCATTAAATATATGAAAAGAAAGGAACACTATCAGAATCAATAAAAATACACCAACCCAGATATATAGCTTAATCATGACCAAATTTAATTATAATATTTATGAGATACGCGTGTAAGTCTCTCTCTCTCTCTCTCTCTCTCTCTCTCTCTGTATACATACATACAAACAAACGCACACTCTTTTACTCTTTTAAACTTTTACTTGTTTCAGTCATTTGACTGCGGCCATGCTGGACCACCGCCTTTAGTCGGGCAAATCGCCCCCAGGAATTATTCTTTGTAAGCCTAGTACTTGTTCTATCGATCTCTGTTGCCGAATCGCTAAGTTACGGGAACGTAAACACACCATCATCGGTCATTAAGTGATGTTGGGGGTGTGTGTGTGACAAACACAGACACACAAACATACACAAACATATATATTTATATACAACTAGGCTATAGTAGAAGATACTTGCCCAAGGTGCCACGCAGTGGGACTGAAGCCTGAACCATGTGGCTGGTAAGCAAGCTACTTACCACACAGTCATTCCTGCACCTACATACATACATATATACATTCATATATATATATACATAAACACACACAGGCACACACACACACATACACTCACACACACACATATATATATGTATATATATACATATATGTATGTATGTATGTATATATATGAAGGTGTGCATATGAAAATATATGCTTTATATAAAGATTTACATGCAAGCACATATACATTTATATGTCGTCAGCTCTACAACTTTGGTAAATGGTAATTGTGAGGCTTGGGTGTAGGCTACAAGATCTAATTTTGATCTCCACCACCGATGACTTCTGATGCAGTTGAAGTTATCTAACTAAAAAGAAAGACATGCTTCTCATGTGCACTTCCGTATTCTCTTTCATCTCTCCTCAATGGCTGGAATTTCGAGCTTCAGCGGTGTGTACCCATCATGGCACCACAGAGCCTTCTTCTTCTACGTGTCTGGAGAAATACCAGGTTCTTCAGATGCCCCTTCAGCACATCCCTATATTGCAACCTCTGGTCACCACGGCTCCGGCCCTGATGCACATCAGCCTAAAAAACTGGCTTCGGGAGCCTGCAGTCCTCTATCTTTGAAACGTGTCTCACCCAGTGCAGATGCGAAGAGGTAATGAGGACCTCCACACAAGCTGCACCAGCATGGCACAGGACCTCTACAGCAGGAATGCGACACCGCCATCCGATGGAGTGGGGATGGAGCAAATTTGGATGGTAGACAAGACCGTAACAGGAACTTAAATTACCGCTTGCGTCCATAGACTGGGGTAGCACCTTGGGTATGTTCTATCAACCGATTTGCATCACGTTATATAACTTACATCACACACACATATATGTAAGTATATGCATGTATGTGTATGTGCGTGTGTGTGCATATGTATGTGTGTGTACCATAATATGCTAGCAAAATGTTAACAAATTCCCATAACAATCTCAGAATTGTAAAAAAAGATAATGACCTAACCAGTATTGGTCCTCTTTCGGAAAGGTGTTTGGAAACCAGGTATTCTATTACGTCCACTAAAAAATTTCTCATATAGTCACTCACTACATTAATTAAATTCACCACACATTGACAAAGTTCGTGGCGAGGAACTCTCATTTCAAAATGAACTTTGATACAGATTTTCATTAGCAAAATTGACCCATCAACTTCATGGGAGGGATACTTTCTGAATCCATGTTGGCTCTGTAAAAACTTAAATTTAATGTTGTTTTAGTGTAGATTTCACATATTAATCACCCTTACCTCAAACATGAATTTAAAATTAGTGGTAGATCATTCAGGCGTAACTATGCGGATTTACTGGAAGGAATAGGTAACCGGGGATTTTGATTACATACTAATATCCATTTTTGTTTGATTACACGCCATGAAGTCAAGGGTAACTGGTTCTCGACTCTGTGTACTGTGAGGAACTATTCTAATAGTAAACAGTTAATTAGGAAACATAATTAAGCAGGAATTGGGGGTACTTCAAACGATTGCACGATATAAATGAAAACAATACTAGTGTCAACTGGTAATAGACTATTATTGACAAGCAAAGCAGCCCGGAATTGTTCCATACATACACGGCACTGGGCTAAGTTCTAAGTAGGTTCCTCTCACTTTCACCATCATCAGCTGTCGTGGCCATCTATTTCCAGTCAGGATTACAAGAACTTTCTCTCGAAAGTAGGACGCTGTATTAATTTTACACGAAATTAATATAAAATATATTACAATAACATTTTTTTACACGTAGTTATATGTATTGATAAAATATATTTTTTCCCTATTCATTACTTATGGTAAATGAAGAAAAGATTAACATGGCGTCATAAAAATTTTTAGCCTGATAGGGAAGATCTCATTTTATATTATACAAAATTACACGTAGGACATCTATCAGAATACCTATATAATGATGGCTTTCGTCTAGTAATACACAGGCACGCACGCACACATACACGCAAGTAAGCACATGCGTACACACAACGCACGCCCCCATCCACCCACATATGCCCACTCATATGTATATATAGATATATGTATGTATGTATGTATGTATGTATGTATGTATGTATGTATATATATATATATATATATACATGTGTGTGCGCGTGCGTTTACCGTTTCATTTATACACCTAATTCCTTGATTATGGCTAAGATATCATTCAATGTGCTAAGCAATTTTCTTCGCGAATTAATTTCTGTCATATGATTTCGAATTATGTATGTATGTATGTATGTATGTATGTATGTATATGTATGTATGTATATGCATCTACGTATGTGTGTATGTATATATAGTCGTATGTATGTATCCATGTATGCATATATATATATATATATACACACACAATTTGACGAAACCTATTTCTCAGCATGCGCTTCTAATGAAATGCTATTCAGGTTTGATTTATTACGGCTCTTGTGACTTGTCGTGATAGGCCTTAGGTTTGAGGTTCATTTACTGTAATATATTAGTGATTAACAAAGCCTAAGGCATAGTTAGGGATCATTGGCCTCAAAAAGCCAACTAAATTTTGTCCCACTAATGAGAGAAGCTTTACATGGGTCACTCAAATTTCTAGACATAGCCCCCAATGATCTGTAAAACTCAAACATTTTCCTTTAATATAATAGAATTTGAATAATATAATCTGGGTTACACTCTCTGCTCTGTCTGTTTGCCTGCCTGTCTCTCTCTCTCTCATACTGTTTTAATTGCTTCACTTATTGGACAGCGCCCCTGCTGGTGCACCGACTTTAACAGTTTAGTGTAACAAAGTATATGCTTGTTTCCTACATTGTCCTTTAATTTTACTGAACGTAAATGAACCAATATCAGTGTATGGGAATATACACAAATATATTCATATCTATCTATCTATCTATCTATCTATCTATCCATCTATCTGTCTATCGCTCTCTCCCTCTCTATCTCTCTCTCTTTCTCTTCATATATATATATATATATATATATATATATATATACATACACATATATGATTGCATAAATAGATATATACGTACATAACTACAAGTCACTGGTCGGCCCAAAGCTATAGTAGAAGATACTGGCCCACGAAGAGATGCTGTAAGACGGAATTCGAAGTCACATGAATCACGTTGTTGCGAAGTAAAATTCCTCACCGCACTCTCATACCTATGATTGTCTGTGTAAAAAACAAACATCGAAATAGAACAGTCTAGGCGCACGAGTGGCTGTGTGGTAAGTAGCTTGCTTACCAACCACATGGTTCCGGGTTCAGTTCCACTGCGTGGCACCTTGGTCGAGTGTCTTCTACTATAGCCTCGGGCCGACCAAAGCCTTGTGAATGGATTTGGTAGACGGAAACTGAAAGAAGCACGTCGTAGTTATGTATATATATATGTATGCGCATGTATGTTTGTGTGTCTGGGTTTGTCCCCCTAGCATTGCTTGACAACCGATAGTGGTGTGTTTATGTCCCCATCACTTAGCGGTTAGGCAAAAGTGACCGATAGAATAAGTACTGGGCTTACAAAAGAATAAGTCCCGGGGTCGAGTTGCTCGACTAAAAAGGCGGTGCTCCAGCATGGCCGCAGTCAAATGACTGAAACAAGTAAAAGAGTAAAAATAGAGAGAGTCTATCTACGGTGAGAATGTGATTTTATAGTAGGCTTTCTTGACTATTGTTAGCAGGTATTTTGTAATAAAAAAAAAACCCCCCGAAAGAATAGATTATTTACAATACTTTCCTTTGAAGGAAATTTGTCCTCATCTTGTTTGTTGTTAACCCAACGTTTCACCTGACGTACCCTCCAGCCTTCATCAGGTGTCTTGGAGAAATTTCAAACCAGGGTTCTCATTCCTAAGGTATTCTTCGATGATACTATCATCATCATCATCATCATCTTCATTATTATTATTATTATTATTATTATTATTATTATTATTATTATTATTATTATGATTATTATTATTATTATTATTATTATTAATATTATTATGATTATTATTATGATTATTATTATTAATATTATTATGATTATTATTATGATTATTATTATTATTATTATTATTATTATTATTATTATTATTATTATTATTATTATTATTATTCCGGCCACTGCTTGGAATCGAACTCGGAATCTTAGGGTTAGTAGCCAGCTGTCTTAACCTCTACGGCATATGCCCGTGATGAAGGCTGGAGGGTGTATCAGCCGAAACGTTGTGTTAACAGCAAACAAGATGAGGATAAATATCCATCGAATGTGAAAAAAAAAATGTTTAAAATATAGAACTGCCAAAGCAATAAGTTTGTCAACATGGGCAAATGTCTCTCCCGCTGTAGGCAGTGGCGTCCAATAATACCTTGTGACTGAATTTGATGGGCAGAAACAACTGTGTGGAAGACAAATCAACGTCGAACGTCAAGCGGACGGGACACAAACACAAAGAGATCCGCGCACACTCACACATACACACACACACATACATACACGCACAAACATATATTCTCTAGACATACAGACACACGCACAAACACATACAGACGCATACATTCAGATACACACGTTTACACAGAAAAGCACATACACACTCACAAATACTAATGGCTTCCACACAGTTCCCGAATTATTCACTCACAACACTTTGCTCGACCAAGGGCTATAACTGAAAACATTTCTACAAGTATTTCGCAGGGGACTGAAACCAAAATCATGTAACCGCGAAGCACAGTATGTCTTACGGGGAATAACATCTCCAACAACATAATTTAATAAGTTCTTTCTTTTCTTGGACGACAGCCTTTCATTTCTGATAGGCATACCACTTACAGATTCTCTATATTTGTTAAGTGAACCGGCATTTGAAATAAATAACTTCAAACTCCATGAAGTATATGGAGCAAATTCTGTTCAAGTGAAAGTCAAATTTTAAACATACAAATTTGAGGCTATATGCATATGTTTGAAGGAAACAATTTTACAGCCCCTCGGGTATACGGAGCCAATCCTGCTCAAGTGGAATTTCAGTTTTGAACGTAGATATACGAGGCCGCATGCATATATTTGAGGGGAATAATTTTATAGCCCCATGGGTTATATGGAGCAAATCCTATTAAAATGGAATTTGAATTTTGAACGTAGAAATATGAGGCAACATGCGCATATCTGAGGGGAATTTATTGAAGGTGAGATCAAAATTTATGTCATCTATAATATTGATTTCCAGTATAAATTCAACAGGATTATATCCATTTCATTATTTATTATATATAATCCCAAAAGATGAAAGGCAAATACGATGCCGTTTGGTTTTGAACTTAGAAAGTAAAGTGATGGAATTTAATTTTATATCATATTTTAATCCGTAAATTCTGATTTTACTATACCCAGTAATAATAATAACAGTTTCCGATAATAACAATACGTACAGCAACAGCCGCAACAGTGGTCGTAAGAACGCCATTTCGATTCCCAGACCGGGCATTGTGAGTGTTTATTGAGCAAAAGCTCCACGACGCTCCGGCGAGGCGGGGTGGTGAACCCCGCTGTACTCTTTCACCACAACTTTCTCTCACTCTTTCTTCCTACATCTGCCACGAAGCAGAGGAACTATGGTGCAACCCACTATGTTGTAGTATACTTTCAGACCATAGTCTAGATTACGAATCCTCTGTACCCCAGGATGGTTCAGCTCTACACCCGTTAAAAGCCACCGTTTACGGAATGAGGATAACAACGTAGCTTTTGCCGTGGATCTTCAAGTTGCCACACGCTTAGAGTAAGCTCCAATTAGAAATTATTCTTTGTGGCTAATGGCGTGAGTCCTAATTGGAAGAAGAAGAAGAAGAAAAGAAGAAGAAGAAGAAGAAGAAGAAGAAGAAGAAGAAGAAGAAGAAGAAGAAGAAGAAGAAGAAGAGAAGAAGAAGAAGAAGAAGAAGCAGCAGCAGCATCAACAACAGAAGCGATATATAATAACAATGGTTTCAAATTTTGGCATTTGGCTTGGAATTTCGGGGGTGGAGGCAAGTTGTTTGCATCGAACTCAATATGTGATCTAATAGGAAATAGTGATGTTGTTTACGATTAGATCAGTCCTCCGCAGCGCATTTGTTTTATCGGCCACGAAGTGATTAAATGCGAAGTCGACTTCGTCGGTATTTGAACTCAGAACGTAAAGACGTGCGAAATACCACTAATTATTTTTTTGCCCAACGTGTTAACGACTCTGCCCGCTCCTCGCCTTGATAACGCTGACGATGATAATGATGAGAATGATCAAGATGATGATGATGAGGATGATAATGATGTTGCTGAGGATAATGAGGAGGGGGAGGGAGCGGATCATCATCATGGTGTTGGTGGCAGTGATGATGATGAAGATGATGATGATAATGACGAAGATGATATTTTATAACTTAGACAAAATTAATACACATATACAAGACACACATCATATGTAGATCATAAGAGAGGATTAAGAGGCAGAAACACAAGAACGAAATTTTAAATTACTTATGTATTGAGTCACGCCCATTTATGTTCGAAGTATAAAAATATTGCCAAGGTTATCTTTCACTTAAATCATTCAGGCGTTTATAAAATAAGTATGATTCAAGTAGCGGGTCGATAGAATCGGCTATAAGTGCCCATCACCCAAAGTTGTGACCCCGTGGGTATATGAAACATAATAATCCATAAAGTGCGTAATCTGTTGAGAAACAGGATGATATCCAAAGATACTTGCGTAAATAAGTTCAATATATTGATTAAAATATTAACTAAAGAAAAAAATTATAATTATCAGTTCGTACAGGAATATAATGTGGGAAAAAAAGCAGAAATTAATGATGTTTATAATCTATACTTTCCTATAACATCTGGACAATGATTTTTAGGGCATATATAAGAGTGTGCATGCAAGCATGTTGCAATATGAAAACATATTTATAGATAAATGAATAGGTAGATAGATAGATAGATAGATAGATAGAGTGCGTAAATAAAATACATATAGATAAATTATAAATTACATATAAACAAATACAGATACACACACACACAGGCACACACGCACGCACACAGAGGCTCACACAGATACACATGTATGGATATACGTGACAGTGTGGGAAGAAGCTCGCTTCCGAACTGCAGGGTTCAGGGTTTAGTCCCACTACGTGCGACCATGGGTGTCTTTTATTATATACCTCTGGGCCGATCAAAGCCTCGTGGTTGGAGGCTGAAAGAGGCACGTGGTATCTATATACATACATATATACATACATACATACATACATACATACAATCACACATACACACACACATACACACACACACACACATATATATATATATTTATATATATACACATATATATATGTGTGTGTGTGTATATATAATTAAAAAATGGGGTCAACAAGAAGGGATAAAATTGGACATTTACTTTTTAACCCCTACAATTGTTTCCACACAACGTAATGCTCTAGGTGTGCAGGTCCTTGATTATACAACTGTTTTCCTGCGTTAGTTGTGTTTCCTCGGGCGATTCGTAAATACTGTCTCTGTAATTTTAAAATTCTCGACTTCAAGAACATCCTACCTGTCTGTCATGGTCTGAATTTATTAGTAATCACTGAGCTTTGCTTGTATTCACTAAACTTGTCAGAATGTTTTGCTCCTGAAGGGCCGTTGGCAAACTACATTGAATGACTATATAATCTGGGATGATGATTCTGGTTCTGTCAAAGTGGTTGTCGTTTTAAAGGGATTGGTATTTTATTTCTTTGTACTGGTGATTTGTTCTTCATGGTTGGTTATACATGCGATTGCGCTTTATGATTCAACGTTCGGACACGTACACGCATACACAAACAGACACACCATATATATATATATATATAATATATATATATATATATATATATATATGTATGTATGTATGTATATATACATGTACATATAAAGAAAGAGATAAGATGAAAAGGCACAAGATTTGTTTTACAGGACTTAGGAGTATATTAGAGCCATGAGGATAAAGATATTAAACAATTTTGTACAAAATAAGGTTTTGTTCTTTAAACAATTGAAATACGGACCGGTTTCCCATTGATCATCTAACTGAGAGTTGAAAGAGATAAATTACTAGCAATTTGTACAAATATACTCTTAAATTCTGGAAAACGAATATTCTGTGTTTTTCCCCACTAAGGTGTTTTCTACCTTGCATGTATGTATATATATATATATTACATATACATGTTTGCGTGTCTGTGTGTTTTCGTTTTTAGCGATGGAAGCAGCATTCTGTATATTCTACTTAATGTAGGTATACTACAGAAACCTACAAAACAATAGTGTTCGTCTTCTGAAGATTTCCGTGTTGACGTATCTTGATAAAAGGAGCTCAAATGAATCAGTCGCAGACAAAATAAAAAATGTCATAACACACAAGCACACACACACACATACAAACACATACACACACGCGTGTGTGTAATTCAGACTTCGTATTAATAATTATCCCTTCCCTATTGAGTATTAAAGTTAGTCTACTTTGCCACAACTGAACACTGATTGGTTCTGACATTCTTAGTAGAGCACTGCAAAGGGACATCAAGAGGACAGTTTGATGATTCTTTTTATTTTAGCACCACAACACGGTCGTACACTGACAGCTGAAAACACCACCACCGCAGACTACAAGAATAAAAGTACATACACCCTTTCATCTTTCATAAATTTTGGAGTAATGTACGATATAAAGTGCGCATCCGAATTAGCTATCACATATTTGTCTCACCTCAAGTCAGTATGAATTATCGTCTTGTGACGTGTCTGGAGATATTTTTTTAATATCAGTTCTGGTGTCTGAGACTATTTTATTATTAATCATTTACACTAAGTAAAAGACTGACACATATTACTGCCTTAAATAGATTTTCTATCATATCCTCACTTTATCTTATCTTTCTTTATTACAAACAAAAGCATGCTGAATTATAAATAAATAAATAAATAATAAATAAAAAAATATATACACACAAAAGAATTTCAAATCAGTCAGTCTGCCATTGATACATACATATACAGATTTCATTTTACATTTTTTAAATTTTTATATTATTACATTTCTATGGTTTTATATTCCGAATATACTAAAACTTTAGATTGGACAACTCTATCATAATTAAATCTATATATGTATGTATCAATCGTAGTCTGCCTGACTTGAACGACCTCTGTGAATCTCTGTATACTTGTCTAGCGTCTCGGGTCTGACTCGAACACTCCCATGCTTTCTATGCGTTTCCATAGAAAATTTTAATCATATAGATCCTTACCTACTACACACATGTTTTTCTCTCCTTGTTTTTTTTTTCTGTGTATCTTTCTGTCGAAGAGCGTAGGCTCGAAACGTAAAAGACTTTTTCTATTCCTGAGCCCTATACTAATACATTTGTTTGTTTGTACTCCACCTGCCTTCGTCTTTTGTTTATTTTCGTAAACTTTCCCTTTATATATATATATATATATATATATATATTATATATATATATATATATATATATATATATATATAATATATATATATATATATATATATATTATATATATATATATATATTTACGTATATATATATATATTTACGTATATATATATATCCATAAATAGATTCATATATATATATACATACATATATATATATTACGTATATATATATATATATATATATATATATATATATATATATATTTATATGGGTGTCATTCAAAGCGTTTAATCTTTGATATGTTTAATGTGACACTTGGCTCTGACAGGTATATGTCATCAATATAATAGAGGATATAAGGATATGATTGAAGATATATTTCCCTTGACACACTTAGGAAAGCCAAACAAACAGCATAAGGCTCACACATTCACAAGATATATATATATATATAAAGATAGAGAGAGAGGGAGGGAGAGCGATAAGGTGAGAGAAGGAGTGTAAGGGAATGATAGGGAGAGAATGATATTGTGCATATATATATGCTTTGCGGGTGTATGTGAGTGAGTGAGTGTGTGTGTATGTGTGTGTATGTGCGTGTGTGGGTGTATGGGTGTTCATAGATTTACATAAACGTTAGGCTGGAAGACTGAAGTACAAGGTAAGGTCGTCTAGACGGTTTAATAATAACTGAGCAATAAAGTGGCTATTGCTTTTAAATAAGTATTCTTCACATTCAGCCATGCACTTCACATTGACCACGTCTCCTTTAGCTTCTAACAATACATAGGTTTTCGTTGCTATCTATCTATCTATCTATCTATCTATCTATCTATCTATCTATCTATCTATCTATCTATCTATTAGTATGTATTTTGGCCGGTGTTTATATGTATGTACATATATATATAATAATTATATGTATGTGTGTATATATATATATATATATATATATAAATGTATGTATGTATGTATGTATGTATGTATTGTGGCATTGTCTATATAATTGTTGACTATGCGCGTGAATATATGTTTTAGAGTATGTGCGTGTGTGTGCTCGTCTATATGGACGCAATTTTCCATTACACATTTTGTATTGGACATACGACTCTAATGCAATTTCATTTACTTTCAATTCCATTTCCCTTCATACAGGATATATTACTATGCATACAACTACGTGTTGTGCTCTACGAGGAAGTGGGGCCTGATTTGTTTTATTTTCTGGCATATTGTTATGTTTGTTTAATGTATCTCGACCACGCTAACGTACCCTGTCGTCACAGGCAGACATTTTTGATTTGTGATTCTCGTTAATAATGCTTTTAAAACGGAGATAAAGAAATTCTGCCATAGAAGAAGCACATCCATACACACACACACACGCATACACGTATACGCATATATGGATATAAGGTAAATCAGATTCTTTTCATTTTACGAATTAATTTTGGCTGCAATTTTTGGCACAAGGCCAGTAAATTTGGAGAAGGCGTCGAATCGAATACACAGCTGTTACTTATTTTACTGACCCCAAAAGGATGAAAGGCACAGTGGACCACAGCGGAATTTGAACTCAAAACGTTAAGACGGACGAAACGCCGGCAAGCATGGCCCGGAGGGCTAACGATTCTCACAGATCACCACTATATTTCAGTTATTCATACTGGATTCAAATTTGGGGACATGGCCAGCAATATTTGTTGGAGCGGGTACGTCGATTACACTGACCCCAATGCTCAACTGTTACTCATTTTATCGATTTCAAAACGATGAAATGCGAATTATACCTTCAAGGCATTTGAACTCAGAAAGTAAAGACGGACGAAATGCCGCTAAGCATTTCGCTATCGTGCTACCGATTCCACCAGCTTACCAACTTATTTTAAGAAATGATATTGAAATCAAAATTCAATTGCAAAATACCAATGTTAATCAAGTAATAATATTCATTTGTCAAAATTCAAACTTTGCACCTATTTTGTACCAGTTTGTCACTCTTTTACTTGTTTCAGTCATTTGACTGTGGCCATGCTAGAGCATTGCCTTAAGTCGGGCAAATCGACCCCAGTACTTATTCTTTGTATGCCTAGTACTTGTTTTATCGGTCTCTTTTGCCGAACGGCAAAGTTACGCGGAAGTAAACACTCCGGTATCGGTTGCCATGCGATGTAGGGGTGGGGTGGGATCAAACACAGACACACAAACGTATACACACACGTACATATATATACATATATACGACGGATCTTCTTTCAGTTTCCGTCTATAAAATCCACTCACAAGGCTTTGATCGACACGAGGCTATAGTAGAGACACTTGCCCAAGGTGCAACGCAGTGGGACTGAACCCGGAACCATGTGGTTGGTAAGCAAGCTACTCACCAAACAGCCACTAAACAATTAGTATTCCGAAATTCTTTCAGGGTATTATTTAAAAAGAAAAAAAAGAATGTCATTAACAGTAATATCTTTTCTTTTCAATATAAATATAATAAATATAATATAATGTAATATAAACATAATAAGTATGTATTAGGTTGTCAAGAATGTTCTTGGGGTTTTTAACCTTTAAATTCAGATGCACATATCTCGAAATAAGCACCACCAGAATCAACACACTTTTGTCAACGCGAAGCAAGTATATTTATGCCAGTTTCGCAAAAATCCTGCGTTCTGGTGGCGTCTTTGTTTTGGCATCGTCTTGGTTTTGAAGCAGTTTTCGCGCAGGAACTTGTTGAGATTCTTGAAAAAGTGGTCGTCGGTAGATGAGAGGTCTGGTGAGTATGGCGGATGAGGCAGAGTTCCGTAGCCCAATTCGTTCAACTGCTGCAGAATCAGTTGTGCAATATGCGGCCGAGCGTTGCGGTGGAGAAGAACTGGTCCTCTTTTATTGGCCAGTGCTGGCTGTCGTTGTTGGAGTTTCTCATGCATGTCATCCATTTGCTGCCAGTACTTCTCCAAAGTACTGGATCCAAAAAGCTGTAATGGATGAGACATGGCGTGGACCCCCAAACAGTCCCAATGACCTTCTTTTGGTGCAACTTTGGCTTCGGGAAGTGTCGTGGAACTTCGTCGGTGTCTAATCACTGAGCTGAGCGTCGCCGGTTGTCGTAAAGATGCCACTTTTCCTCGCAAGTCACAATCCGGTCGTTCTCGTTGCGTAAAAGAAGGGAAGACGACACTTCAGAACAGCGTTTTTTTTTGGTTGTCGTTCAATTCGTACGCCACCCATTTCTCAAGTATTTTTGTTTTTCCAATCTCTTTCAAGTGATTGGAAATTGTCGTACAAGTTATGTCTAATTGATAAGCAAGATCTCGAACAGTTGTGCGTGGATTGGCTTCCACTAAGTCTCTTTGTTGATCGTTGCCAACATCCATTGGACGATCACTGCGCTTATTATCTTCAAGACTCTCGTGACTTCTACGAATGTTCTTGAACCACCATTGTACCGTACGTTCATTAGTGGTTCCTGGGCCAAATGCATCGTTGATATCCCGAGCTATTTCAGCGGCTTTTCGGCCAAGTTTGAACTGGAATAGGAAAACTGTGCGAATTTGCTTTTCATCTATGTTGTATTCAAAGTTCCGGAAAAAGAGTAACATGTTTAGGTAGAGCGTAAAACGGGCTTTAAAATGATATATAAAGTCAAAGTAATTTAACGAACATTAATTTGAAAATATATCATTTTAAACCAAAATTAAAAATTCCCCCCAAGTATTTTCTCGATATCCTAATAACTTGCACTTCACTTTGTGACCTTTCGACCGAAAAATGCTTTAGGAATATTTTTTACCGTTATTTGAAACGACCAAATAAATGAAATTGTTCATAACGAAATTACGCCTTCACAAAGGCGTTCTGTGTTACAAGTACCTGTTATATCACACTTAAGTCAGGAGTGCAAATAATCCCTTTCTACTATAGGCTCAAGGCCTGAAATTTTGGGGGATGGGAGTTGTCGATTACATCTTTCACTGGTACATAATTTATCGACTCCGAAAAGATGAAAGGCGAAGTCGATCCCGGCGAAGGTTAAACGCAGAAATTTGCAGCAGCAGAAATACATTAAGCACTTAGCCTGGCATGCTAACGAATATGCCAGCTAGCCGCCTTTGTCAGGAAGGCAGATGATACCGAAACATGACCAGTATTACATTGTCCCTGTGCTTAACGTGTCACATAGTAAGCCATATAGTCACTTATAATAACTCGCATCCAATTTACATTTCGGGTTCTGTTTCATTATCTTTGCAAAATGTTCCTAAATCTTATAAAATTTCTTTCTATTACAGGTTGTAATGCCACAGACGACAAATTGTTCTGATCTGAGATGTTATTTCTGTTGTCATGTAGTTCCTTTAATATTTTCACAGTTTGAGTACACAAACTTTTAGCATTATTCTCCACACATGTCAGTCGTAAGTTACCTTAACGCACTCCGAGGCTGTTATCAGAAATTACGTCTCAGTAATACCGAGTCATTCTTTTTTAAGTCGCTCAATTATTTTATTCCACTCTGATATTCCTTTCCTTTATATTTGCAAGTGTCACAGTCGTATTCCAGATACGTCCATGGCAATTCATTTTTCTTCGTCTTTCATTGGTATATGAATTATTTGTTTCTCACTTCTCGACAAATGCATTAAATTCTTGTAAAACCAGCAGTTTGGTTCGTTCGTCCTTCCATGCAATGAGAAAATTCAGCCATAAAATCTCAATTCGAACGCTAATAATTTCATTTCAATTTTGGTTCCTCAGAAAATTGCACGGACTATTTTTACTGAAATCCATACCAATTATACGAAAGATCATCTTTATTGCTATTGCTGTCAAATGTCCCCAGGTCTAAACAAGCACAAACGTGGCGTCTAAGAATTTTGAGCTCGTACAACTTTCTCTCTAGAGAAATATCTGCGCAGAACATGCCTTATAAATCCTTTGCTAAAAATCGCATTTTGACAGTAATTTCGTTGCTATTTCTAGTACATCTATTTCCCATTACACAGTCTCATGTTGGTTTAGGGATTTCTTCTTGCATTAATTAAGCACATTAAAAACGGAAATTAGATATTTATTATAAACGCATTTAATCTAAATAAAAACTAATAAACAATGGTCTTTACTGTCCATTATTTAATCTTAAAATTGCATATTTTCGTTTTCTCAATAACAATTGAAAAGTATCAAAAGGCTGAAAGCTGTTACACATGTATGAACACAAACTTACATACATACATATCTATGTGTGTGTATATATATAAGTATGCATGGATATAGGTATGTATGCATATGTATAATCACTTATAAATCTATCATAAAATGCGAATCGTGCTAAAAGAAACAAAATGCTATTGATCTAAGAAATCTGAAATAATGTTTGAATAGAAATAATCTAAATGCAGATAGACATCACATTTTGACGACATGATGAGGCAAGGGGAATGAACGGTAATAATTGAATATAAAATGGAGAACTGGGTTTTTCTCTCTTCAATCTAAAATTGGAGATTTCAAGATAATTATATATACATATATATATATATATATATATATATATATATATATATATATATATAATATATATATATATATACTCATACATATATATACATGTACATACATAAACATATACACATCTATTTAAGCATGTATGTATATTCATACATATATGTATATGTATGTATATATATATATATATGTATATATATATATATAATATATATATATACATATATTAATGTATTTATATGTGCACACATAATGTTTTATATGTATATAAACACACACACACACATATATATATGTGCATGTAAGAATGCATATATATATATATATATATATATATGTATATATATATATATATGTATATATATGTATAGATCACGTTTCGTTTAGCCTTGTTTTAATTTATTGAAACCTTCCTATGGCTTTCGTTGAAAAATGTGTAACTAAAGGATGGGAGAATATATGTTAATATTCACAGCACATCGTATTATTTTTCATCTCAAATATAAATATAATTGAATTTAGCTGAAGATATAATGCGTTTAGAAAAAGGTTTCTAGAAGTAAATTTCAGAAGGTAATTCTATTAGCCATAAGTCAATTTTATATGTCACACACCCACAAACATGTATACTCCTAAAAACAAGCACATATGTATACACAAAGACCTGTAAAGAAACATGAATATCCATGTATATACATGTACGTACATATATATATACACACACAGATATACATACACACAGACACTCGCAATTAGGCGCACCTCTACATATTTGTCTATAGGCTCATATATATTTATGATATATATGCTTTTTGCGAATGCTTCTAAGTATATACGGTTATTTACTTGCATGTGTAAGTATATATGATTACATCTTTCCGTATACTAATCCATACAGACGCAATTTTCTATTAAGCATATGGTATTGGACGCATGATTCTAATGTAATTTCAGTCCTTTATC
The DNA here is from genome assembly GCF_006345805.1 of Octopus sinensis. Lineage (NCBI taxonomy): Eukaryota > Metazoa > Mollusca > Cephalopoda > Octopoda > Octopodidae > Octopus > Octopus sinensis. The sequence continues at coordinate 39,231,328 of NC_043010.1, forward strand.
TTCAATTTCTTTTACCTTCATACAAGATTTAATTTGGTTGCCGTTTTGGGCCTGTGTAAGCAACATATACATTACTTGTGATATGCCTTCGTTGTTACTATGCGAAACACATTTTTTCTCTGTGTATTCTCTCCTGCAGTTTTTGTGTTTAATGCGTTTCGTGAAAGTTATTGTTCCCTATCTGGGACGATTGAAATTTTTCATTCACCATATTTGTCCTATTGCTAACATTATATATACATGTATACACATATCAGCTCCACACACAAACACACGTATATATGTATATATATATATATATATATATATATATAATATATATATATATATATATGTATGTATATATATATATATATATGTATGTATATATATATATATACATATATATATATATGTATATATATATATATATATATATGTACATATTATGAAAAATGTATTACGTGCATATGTGTATGTATATGTATGTATCCGTCTGTACATATATAATATATATATATATATTATATATATATATATTATATATATATATATATATGTAACTGTGAGTGTTTATGTTCGAGTGTACGTGTTTGTTTTTTGTGTGTGTTGGTGTATGCTGGCCTTCCTGATGCAATGCTCGCTGGGATTATTTATCTCCACATTTTTTGCTCCAAGAATATATTCCATTTAAGATGATAATGTATGGTTTTCGTCTTCAACGACGAAAAGTCTGAGCCCAAAGTAGCTTTATTCCCTTCATATCTATTCTTAGAGGAATGCCTGTTACTATAAAATCCGGATAACATGAAGCAATGTAAACTCTCGAATTGCTTTTTGTGATGTACATCGGTACACTAAATCGTTTGTTAAAAATATAGATTCTAGAGGGCTATTTTCCGCATCACTTAAGTGTAAAGAGCTGGTATTTTCCCCGCTATTAAATTTATCTGGTTTAGACGTGTTAAACTAAGGTCGAACGTGGTTGATTTCTGGGTAGTGATATAAGAAAAGTTTATGGTATTTTTATTAAAATCCTCCTGACCTTTATAATGTATATTCGAGAGATTTTGAAACTTGTTTTTGGTGAAGGAGTTATAATTGTCCTAGTTTGTTATAATTTTAGGACATTATCACTAGCTAGCTACTAAGGTGGCCTGCAGAATGTTGTTACTCCAAATCGAAGGTGACGATTTTAACAGCACTTTGACTACGCCCTATTAAACACTACTTGTCATAACTGAATACTTTGCAGAATGCAGTTATGACGTGACGACAGTTTGGTGGTTGGGTATGCAATACAGTTTTCTGTTGAATTGGGCAAAGGTGCAACAGAAATTTATGAAACACTCCAGAATGATTATGGTTTAACTCCTATAAGGCGAGCGTCTGTTTTACCCTGGCCCAAAATGCTGGGCAAAGCAAGTCCACAGTCCACCAGGAAGCTCATGGTGGTACCCGTTTTCGACAGCAGGGGCATCATCTATATCCACTCGGTTCAATCAACAAAGAGTACTTTGTGGAGGTGTTGAGGGAGTTCAGGGAATGATTTCGCTTCGAAAGCCCAGAGCACCAGTCCCGGGACAATGTGGCAGGTTACAATTGACCAAGAAGGACATTAAAGCAGTCCTTCAAACTTGCTACAGTCCAGACCCTGCTGCTTGGTGTTTTCCCAAGCTAAGGGAAAACGTTAAAACATCTATGACAAGGGTCTACAAAGGTTTCCTTTGAAGGAAACCCATAGGGTCGTTACAAAATGGCTGGAACGCTAAAACAAGTGCATTAGGGCGACCAACTTTGAAATCGATTAGAGCTTTAAACTTCGATGAAATTAATGTTTCTGGGAATGCAACTTCTATCGTTTTTGAGAAAATGCTTTTTTAACTGATTCTATGATGTGTTATTTAATGATGCAGGGATAATTTTATCGAACACAGGTGAAAACAGGTAAATTTTCTTTATCTGTTTTGCTTTAACTAGAGGAGTTAGAATTAGAAGAGTGAAAGTGCGCTCTATACAAATTCTGTGAATTAGCTGAAATTTAGGAAAGTTTAAGAGATATTTGATAACTTATTTTCAAACACACATCCTGAGTGCTTAGAATGTCTATGCTCTAATTAAATATCTTCTGATATGTAAGTCTATATAGGAAATTAGAAACACGGATAGTAATAATAAGTGTATTTCAATTTTATGAACTTGGCCTATTATTCAGAAACACGATCCATAGAACAAGTTGCTGAACATTTTACATTACAATCTTTTGTTCTGAAGCCAACATCCATAATTATGCTTAAGTGATCGTCGTCTTCGTATAGGATGTTCATGCTTCACGGGGGCAGCCTTTCAAATTTTATTGGATATATTAGCCAACGTTTCACTGTTTTTCTTGAGATTTGAGTACCCATATCATTGGCGTCAAGGAGCGAAAACAAACCGATTTGAGTATCATCGGATTAGAAAAGATTATTGGAAGTAGTAAGACAGTGAGCTGTCAGAATCTTTAGCACGCCGTGCGAAATACTTAGCGGTGTTACGTTCTGTGTTCAAATTCTGCTGAGGTCGACTTTGCATTTCATCCTTTCGTGGTCGATAAATTAAGCACCAGTTGCGTACTGGATCGATCTAATTTACTGCCCCCCCTCCCCAAGAAATTCTGTGCCTTGTGCCTAGAGTAGAAAAGAATCGTTAGCACGGCGAGCAAAACGTTTAGCGGCATTCGGCCTGTCATTACGTTCTGAGTTCAAATTCCGCCGAGGTCGACTTTGCCTTTCAACGTTTCGGAGTCAATAAATTAAGTAGCAGTGGAGAAATGAGGTCGAATTAGTCGACTAATCACCTTCCCCAAAATTTCAGGCGTTTTACATTTGGTAGTAAACATTATTATTGTAAATAGTAACAGCAGCTGAATTAGGAGTCGTAGTTGAAGTAATAGTAATAAAAGTGTTATTATGTTGATGTGAAATGTGATATGATTAGCGGTAAAAAAAATATCTAATAAACGCGTAAATATAAACTACGAAATGAAAAAAAAAACCCAGTAAATAAAATATAAAAGTATCGAGAAAGGAAAAACTAATAATCGGAGTTGCATTGAGCAAAATTCTATGATTGAGAAATTTTTTTATCAGTGAACTGAATAAGTGTAAGCTAAAAGACCAGAGGTGGAGGCGCGTCGCTTAGTGGTTAGGGTGTTTGTAAGATAGTGGTTTCGATTCCTGGATCGGGCGACGTGCTGTCTCTTTGAGCAAAACACTTCATTTCACGTTGCTCCAGCCCACTCAGCTGGCAAAAATGAGTAACGCTGCAATGGACTGGCGTCCCATCCAGCTGGGGAACACATACGCCATAGAAACCGGGAAGCCGGGCCCATGAGCCTACCTAGGCTTTAAAAGGGCGCATTTGTGGAGGCGCGTGGCTTAGTGGTTAGGGTGTCAGCATCATGATCGTAACATTTTGGTTTCGATTCCTGGACCGGGCGACGCGTTGTGTTCTTGAGCAAAACACTTCATTTCAAGTTGCTCCAGTCCACTCAGCTGGCAAAAATGAGTAACGCTGTGATGGACTGGTGTCGTCCCGTCCAGGTGGGGAACACATACGCCATAGAAACCGGGAAACCGGTCCCATGAGTCTGGCTAGGCTTTAAAAGGGCGCTAGAAACGACCAGAGAGAAACAAAATAAGTTAATGAATAATACAATATATATGGGTGGAGGCGCGTGGCTCAGTGCTGTTGGACTCACGATCGTAAGACTGTGGTTTCAATTCCTGGACCGGGCAACGCGTTGTGTTCTTGAGCAGAACACTTCATTTGACGTTGCTCCTGTCCACTCAGCTGGCAAAAATGATAAATCCTGTGACGAACCGGCATCCCATCCAGGGTGGGGAATTTATAGGCCATGGAGACCTTAGAAACCGGCCTTATGAGTTTGTATGACTCGGAAAGGAACTTTACTACAATTTATACGCTGAGAAACAGCGCGAGGATAGCTTAGTTTTAAAATAACAGCCGTGATTTTTTGTCTACTATAGGCTCAAGGCCCGACGTTTTGTGGAAAGAGGCTAGCCGATTATGTGGACTCCAGTTTCCAACTCGTACTTATTTTATCGATGACTAAAGGACGAAGGGCAACGTCGAAGAAGCAATGTCGACTTCGGCGGAAATTGTCTCAGGATGTAAAGACGGAAGAAATGCAGTAAGCATTTGTCCGACCACATAACGATTGAGCTTGCTCTCTTTATTTATAATATAGACGCACAGAAATTCGAGGAGAGATTGCTAGTCGATCCCAGTAAATGCAGCACTATAACGCACCGACCCCGGAAGTTTGAAAGACAAAGTTAACCACGGTATTATTCGAACTTTGACTGTAAGGACCCGGAGTAAATACCGTGAAACATGTTTCCGACGTTCTGTTGGGCCTACCAGTGCCGATACATCATTCTAAGGATAACAACAATAATTATTTTCTGCTATAAGGAAAAGCCCAGTGTACAGCTGGTCTTTATTTCATCTACATAGAATAAATTAAAGACAAACTCGGCCTCGGAGGAATTTGAACCGAGAATGCGTGGGACGAAATGACGAGAAGCATTACTCTAACGATTCTATCAGCTCGTCGCCTCAAGAATTACTATGAGAAAAATTAGCATGGAATTCAATCACCATGCGCATTGAGTTTAAGTGTCTTACTTGTTTACTGAGACTGATTAATATTCATTACCGAGAAAAAAATTAGTAGAAATGAAAAGAAGATAATTGATCTGATGTATGTGCGGTGGAAATTACGTACATTGGAGGTAAATGTGCATCAAACGTCTATCTTTATATCATTCTCACCACAGTTTATTTCCATTTCTCGGAAAGTTCCCTCGCTATAAAACTACCAATCAGTCAACTTAAACAGCTTTGACATGCTTACGATAAAGTCAAAGAAAATAATGTTCAAATCGTATAAATAAGATTATATTGTCATTATTATTATATAAGGTAGCGAAATGCTTAGCAGCATTTAGTCCGTCTTTACGTTCCGAGTTCAAATTCTGCCGAGGTGGGCTTTGTCTTCAATCATTTCATGGTAGATAAATTAAATTAAGTACCAATGAGTACTGGGTGGATAAAATAAGTACCAGCTGATTACTAGGGTCGATGTAATCGATTACTCACCAACCGCCACATTTCAGGCCTATAATAGAAAGGATTTATTCTTCTTCTTCTTCTTCTTCCGTATTTCGTCTGCCTCCACGTTATGAGGTCAAATTCCGCCGAGGTCCACTTCACCTTTCATCCTTTCGGGGTAGATTAAATAGGTACCATTTACGCACTGGGGTCGATTTAATCGACTTAATAAGTTTGTCTGTCCTTGTTTGTCCTCTCTCTGTTAAGCCCCTTGTGGGTAGTAAAGAAATAGGCATTTCGTCTGCCACTACGTTCTGAGTTCAAGTTCCGCCGGGTTTGACTTTGCCTTTCATCCTGCACTCTTAAATTTCGGGCCATGTGCCACTAGTGGAAAGGATTATTATTACTATAAATAGTAAGATGGTGAGCTGGCAGAAAAGTTAGCACACCGAGTGAAATGCTTAGCGGTGTTTCGTATGTCGCGTTCTGAGTTCAAGTTCCACCGAGGTCGACTTTGCGTTTCATCCTTTCGGGCTCGATAAATTAAATGCCTGTTGCGTACTGGGGTCGATCCAATCGAAACTGTCAACATCGAAACTGTAGTAAAAGTTTCGCTTATTTCTTCGTTATTTCGTTTGAACGAAATACGATCATGCCACGCAGTAACCACAAGCGAATTTAATGTCCATATGTTCACATTCTTTGGCCATTAAGGGTGACGATATTTCATCTGCGTTTGTTCTTCGTCTTATAGGTTCCCTAGAAACACTCCAGCGCGTTTGCTGCGAGTTTAGTTACCGTCAACGCGATAGTGCAACAGGCGGTTCTAGACTACGTGTTACTAGCAGTCCTTACAAAGGGGCTGGCATAGTCTCTGTATTTGGAATACCAGATACCACAAGCAAAAATAATTTATCAGTTAATGGATTATTCAGTTTAAATATATTTTTATGAAGTTGAATCTAAGAGATTGCTTTTTGTCTTCTTCAAGAGAAATTTTCTAAAATGGAAATGAGTTATGCATAGTTTAGAATACATCGCTGATATTATACAAACGGAATGTGCACAGACAATTTTAATGAACGTTTTATAGGAAATACACACAAGATGATATGTGCTTCTTGGAGAAGAGGGGAAAAGGAGAGAGATGGTAATGAAATAAAGTAAATATTGGAGAAAAAATACAGCAATTTCGATATGAGAATAGTAAACAATATTGAAAAGTCAACATCAGCGCTTTTAGAATCATTTGTGTAAGGGCCATAACGTTTTTAGACACGTTAACATTCCTTAATTAAGTAAGGAATGAATTCATATTGCATTCATTGTGAGGACGGATTATTTGATTTAAGTTTATGAATAGCATTAAGTAGATTAAGCTGAAAAGAAAATGAAACAGTATTGAGTAATTTAAATATGAATGCAGATATGTATTGGAGAATTTTGATTCGTCGAAATATCAAAAATAGATAAATATTATTTAAAAACGGAAGGTTACCTAAAAGTGTTAGCTACAGAAATATGTGCAAGGCTGTATAATGGAAGGTTTCTTATGAGAGATAATTTACATTGCAAAGAGGGTAGGAATGTATATATATTGGACAAAAGATTTAGCTTAATAATGCCAGACAGGAAACTGAATATTATTAAAGAATATAATCGAAGATAGAGATCCACGAACAGCATTGTGCATTACTCCATTAATAAATGGGAGTCTAGAATATCCAACCAAGAGCTTACATACAATAATCTTCAAATATTTTATCTCACAGTTTTAGGAAGCTGCACTCGCTTTACAGCGTTCCACATTAATATGATATCACTCTACAGTGTGAAGCAGAAGAGAGAAACGAAAGATGCGTGGAGATAAATGATAATTAAGGTTTAATGTAGTAGGTAAATGTGAAGGCGGTTAATCGCCCATTTAAGTGCATATGTACCATGATTACGAGGTTTGTATCTGAAGCGATGTGTGTGCAAATACAGAGATAGGGAACATTATATATATATTGATGAATGAATATTTAACTGGGTTGGAGTTCTGGAGATGAATCTATCTCTATATATATAAAGCTCAAGTTGTCTGTGTATGCCAGGTTTGGTAGCCTTCAACTAACACTAACTCCTCCGAAACCCTGCAGAGCAAGTTGACCAAAAGTGAGAGTATGATAGAAGAGGGTTTTCTCTTCCTTCCGTAGAAAAACAATTTCAAATCGGACCATGTTAACACCAAAAATTATTTACATAAATAAGGTACTTTTTTCTGTGAAAATCCCTATCTTTCACGATTTTTTGACTGCTGTATCACCAGTTTTCGGTGTATTTCAACCGGAAAAAGGTTCACTTAAAGAGAATAAGAAGCTACATAATGCAAAAGTTTTACTTTTCAAAAATTCTAATTGTAAAGGGTCGAAACAAACCCGAGCAACCCCGGGTGATATTGCTAGTTACAAAATAAAATAATATGAATATATTATCATGATAACGACCGGGCAATTGTCTGCTTTACCAATATGATATAAAGGTGTATGGACATATGGGTATATGTATATGTTTGTATGTATGTATGTATGTATATATGTATATATATATATATGTGGTGTGTGTGTGTGTGTGTGTCTCGATGTCTGGAGTGAACGTCTTAGAATCTGTTAACGGATTTCATTAAACTAGTGATATTCAACAATATCACTTGGCTAGTATTTCCCGCAAAATTAATGATCAAGAGAATTCTAATGTTGGTAGAATTTACAGATAACTCCCTTTACAATATCAAGTCAGATGTTAAAAATCATAACGATAGAGGCATTAAGATAAATACTAAATAATACAAAAGGATTAAATTCATCAACCCAGTTGTGTCCTCTGCAATGAATGTGACAATCAAGAGTTTTATCCAACATGCGAGTAAACCAGAATGGGTGATATTTACTGGTAGCTTGAAACTCACATCACATTCTAGTGTCTCATAAGAAGCAAAATAAAACTTTCCGCTGAAGACGTAGGACAGAATGGTTACAATTGCAATGATTTTGATCACAATTCCTTCGAGTTAGATCTGATTCTGGGGGGCTAGCTTCGTCATTACCTAGTTATTTTTCCAAATCAAGAAAAGAATCATAGGTTGATATCCTTTATATAACATAAATGTGTAGTTTACCAGTTTTTCAATGTGTACTAACAGAAAATGTGAGCTCTGTTATTACGTTTCAAGTTAGATCGCATACTGCATCATTTACTTGTAACCTACCATTAGGTATGAACGTGTTCAAATTGCAAGACAGATTGAAATAAAATTTAATACTCCTTTTAATTTGGTATGTAAGTATCTATTTTAAGTGAAGAGCAATTTTATAGGTTAAGACAAATTGTGACGTTCTTCCTTCTCTGTAGAATAAACATCAATAATTTCGTTACTTAAAATTTTTAAATAGCATGTTATAATACTTTTTTTTTTCATACTTTGGAAACAAATACTTGTGTACAAAGTATAATGATCTGTCATTATATATAGAAACCCATAAATGTATTTTAGCACGATTTAAAATTAAATTTACAACGAATGGTCTTATTTGGAATTCAACAATTAACCCTTTAGAACGCCTTTATTTTTAAGTTCGAGCATGTCATTCAGATCGGAAATATGCGTAAAAAATTCAGCTGTTTCGAACGCAGTTTTTATCTTTTATTAATATCTTTCAAAAATGGTATCGAGTAATAATTTTCGTTTATTCATATATTTTATTAAAAGAATGAGCGTTTACGAATGAAATTATTTTGAAGAGTTGCAGCATGTAGTATGGTAGAAAGGCCAACGGAGCTGAGCATTTAGGCCAGGGTCCTCAAGCGTTGTAGACTATCGACACTTTCATGGAATTCTTGACCCCTCACCGGCCCCCAGGCATGTACAAGAAAATAAATCTGTAATAATAAGTAGGCGCGCATTTATCGATCCCTTGAATAGTCCCATCGACCACTTTGGAGACCCTGACTTAGATGATCAAATGAGTTAAATTATAAATTTTGCATTGAAAATCGCTAAATATAAGAATCGCAGTTACAAATGGATGTTTGGGTTGTCCGGAAAGTTCGTGCCGATTTATAGTAGCTTACCTTTCGACTTATTTTAGAACATGGTTGAGTCCATAAAACAGGATTTGACTGCACTTCCATTTAGAGCAATGTTTAAGCTATCTTTTCGTGGAAGGAGGTTTATGTTCCTATAACCTGTGTTAATTTTGTAATCCTTTAAAATGGAAGATAAGAAAGTTCATTTGCGGCAATTGCTGTTTTGGGAACCAGACAAAAATTGCTGCAGCTCGGCTGGAATGTGTTACTCCACCCTCCATATTTACCAGATATTGCTCCTTCGGGTTTCCACTTATTCAGGTCTCTGCAGAGTAGTCTTAATGGTAATAATTTCAATTCCTTGGATGACGTAAAAAGATACCTAGATGAATTCTTTGCCCTGAAACCACCTCATTTCTGAGAAGATAGTATTTTCAAATTAAAGGATAGATGGAGACGCATTGTGCAACAAAATGGTTCATATTTATCGACCTTTTTCTTTCCTTGAAAAAGTGGCACGAACTTTCCGGAAAACCCAATCATTTGATATCTTTTGGGCGGTAAATATATGAAGATAAATCATAGATCTTCCAGATATTTCATTTCTGAAATATCTTAACAGTGTCGGTGTACGGCAACAAAACTATACTAGAGCTGGATGAATGCCACGGATGAATATGTAGAAAACAATAAATTTGATGAATTTATAGCAAACATTAATAAAATAGAGATAAGATTTTGAATATTCTAATATCTTGCAATGAACGTGATTATGTTTGAAAATTTCCAGATGGATCTTTTCGGTTTGAACGGCAGTTTTTAACATAATTTCTAGGTAACTAAAACATTTTAAACCTCGTATACTGGTAGAATGTGTTTATAAAACATCTTTTTCTCATGCCTTTTTTTGAGAAAATTCTATAGTTTGTAAGATATTTTTTGTTTTTTTCTTCAATTTCTTCAATTTTAACCAATCAATTTCGTCTATTGAAGTAAAAAACATTCTGTGCCGTATGAATATGTCCCTTGTTTAAGAAACAGATTGTGTTTATTTACATTTCTGAAGAAAAAGATACCCTTCCCCATCCTCTAACCCTAACTAACCCTAATTAACCTTAACCCTAAAACAGATTGAAATGCAATAGATCGATACTAGTTTCATAATTATGGGTGACAATTTCATTTGACACCGCTAGAAAAAAACTGCTGTTCAAATCGAAAAGATCCGGGATAAGATTTTGAATATTCTAATATCTTGTAATGAATGTGATTATGTTTGAAAATTTCCAGATCTCTTCTCACAAAGAAGTGCCGGAAAATCTTTCGAAAGTTTCGAAAGAATATTTATGTTGAAACTATTTTCTCATGAAACAGTTTTCTGTGAAGTCTAGTATTTTCCCTGTTGAGTTTTTCGAATAAAATTAATTATCGAAATATATATATATTATTTATTGGAAATCTTACATAGTTTGAACAACTGCGTAAACGCACGTGACTGGATGTCAATATCCTTCTTAAATTTCTATTATTAATAATTGGAATTTAGTATTCTATTTGCAGATTCACCTCATACTTAATTTAACGTAATATTTATCAAAACTCTTACAATATTTGTATTTTCAGGAAACATTTATCTGTGAAATTAAAGAAAGGTTTACCGATAATTCTTCACACCTTTAAGCTAAAGGCTTCTTTAAATCAAATAATATCACTTGTTCTGCTTCTTCATGCTTGGTGAATGATACAAACTTAATTTATAAAGATAAGACAATTTATAAAGGTAAGTTGTGTGAATCGCTGGTGTGTCGAACAAAAAGTTTCAGCGGAATTCCGACTCTATACGTTTTGAGTTCAAATTTCATCGAGGTCTGTTTTGATCCTTCATCACTTCGAGATCAATAAAATAAGTATAAAATCTTTGGTCGATGTAATTGATTACCCACACTCCAAATTTCCTGGCCTTGTACCAAATTTAAAACCATTTCAGTTTATGCAATAATTTTATTCTTCACATCTCGCTGGTTTCACACTTATTCATAATAAGGAGCCGCGTTCAAAATATTATCTATCGGAGACGAAACACTCTGGAAGACTATAAGATTTTTCCCGAAATTATTTCTAAAGTCAGCTAAGTAGATTGAAGCAAAATATATATCCCTGTTCACTTTTTTATTTAGCTCGCTCATTGATGAATATTAAGTATTTTATACATACATACATACATACATACATACATACATACATACATACATACATACATACATACATACATACATACATACATACATGCATACATACATACATACATACATACATATATATATGTATATATATATATATATATATATCTATATATATATATATATATACCCAGGCCTTTGCTAGTTACCCCATAGCTGGAACTCTTACAGGTGCTACCACTCTGGGCCAGAGTAGACCTGGGAACAAAGTGGCTGAAAGGTTGTTCCACACCCCTTGATCCCAGAAGCCAGGGCTCCACGTTTATTTCAATGTCATCCCTGACTTACGGAACGATTACCTGTGTGTGTGTGTCTTTTTGTTGTGTATGTGTGTGCGTGTGTGTGTGTTATTGTTGTGTATGTGTGTGTGTGTGTTTCTTTGTTGTGTATGTGTGTGTGTGTTTTTTGTTGTGTATGTGTGTGTGTGTGTTTTTGTTGTGTATGTGTGCGTGTGTGTGCGTGTGTGTTTGTTGTGTATGTGTGTGCGTGTGAAGTATGTAAGTTAGGCATGACTTTATAGGAAATAAGTAACAAGACAATGCGTGGTAACCGCAACAAAAAATTGATGTCCTGCGAAAGCGGAACGAATACGAAGGTGTTTTAAAAGTCCAAAAAATATCGTTAATATTTTTATTGGGCGACGAAATTCATCGATTTAAGAGATATAGCTGTTATTTCTAGCACCTGCAGAAGACAGAAGACAGAAGCGATGGATGAATAACACGTGTGCGTGTGTGTGTGTCTTACACGCAGCAACTGAATTTAGCTCAAATGCTGGGATTTCATTGGTTAAAATTCGAAGAATTAAACTACGTAAAAGTTACAAAATACAATTTTCTCATAAAAACTAATTGAAATTAATGTTTTCTTTTGACACATTCTACCAGTATACGAGGTTTCAAATTGTTTAGTTAAGTAGAAATTATGTCCATCTTTTAGAAAAGATCCGTCATACCAATGTGGTCTATGCCTTGACCCGAGCACTCACTTCTTGAGCTGAGGAATGAAGAGAATGCCTGGTCTGCGGCTCCTAAAACATGGGGAATAGGCCTGGGTATATATATATATATATATATATATATATATATATATATATATATATATATATATATATATATATATATGTATATATATAAATGAAAGAATGTAGTTGAACGACGAATTAACAAAATTCCGTTATTCTCGACATATGTTTCGAAGGCTGCATATTCCTAATTCGAAGGAATTTTTCTGACGTGAATTTGCTACCCAGGTAAAGGTTAACCGAATTATCCATAATAAGATAATTCATTCAACTACTCAAATATATATATATATATATATATATATATATATATGCATGTATGTATGTACGTATGTATGTAATTAATCAACGAAAAAATTACTCAGGTATTATGATTTGCATCATTAATGTGGTTTGGTTTGCTTTATCAGTAAATATAGGATCTAATTATTTGCTTGTTGATAAACAATCGGTAAAGAATTCAAACGAGGAATTGTATGAGTATTTGCAACGTTAGAGGAATTCTCTGATGCATATTTCCATTACTCAGGAATTTTCATATATATATATATATATATATATATATATGTATGTATGTAGATAGATAGATAGATAGATAGATGAATCGATAGATAGACAGATTGATAGATACATAGATTGATATATACATATATATATATATATATATATATATACACATACAAATATACATATGTGTGTTTCTGTATGTAAATGAATTCCATGTGCGGTGTGTGAGTGAAGGTTTTTTTTCTAGTGACTGAGAGGTAATATAATGTACGCATGGCAATCACGTGTTCCTTGCGTTTTTCGGCTTACATATCTTCCTATGTGTTTGCTATATCGTTCCGGACAGTAGCTGAATTCAATATTTCTAATGCATAATCAACCAGATAATAAATGTAATTTTCTATTCGATTCTAAATATTGAACAAGTTATGCTCTGCATCACTAATATTTTGGGTTTTCTATTAAGCCGATAATGTATTTTATCCTATTTACACAAGGAAGGTAAAATTCTCGATATATATATATATGTATATATAAATATATATACATATGTATATATATAAATGTGTGTGCGTATGTGACTGTGTGTGCGTGTGAGTATGAGTGTGTTTGTGTGTGAGTATGAGTGTGTTTGTGTGCGTGTGTGTGTGTGTGTGTGTGTGTGTGTGTGTCTGTATTAGACGAAATATCAAAAGTGAGGCAGAACGGTACCTGAAGTTATTTTGAATAATTAAATTAGAGTAAGCTTAATTTGAAGTCTTACAGGTGTTTCTGGGATAGGCCAAATGTGTTGGTTAGTATGTCCGTGTACTGGGTTTTCCGTCATCAGAGACAAGGTATGAATATTTTAGACAGGGGAAATTTACAGTTTACAAGGAATAAATTTCACAGTTTGTAAGGAATAAAACAAAAGAATAAAAAGTACAAGCATTTAGAAGAATATAAGCAGGAGAGACATGTTCAAACTCATCTTTTCCCAGAGAAAATTTTTATCTCGGTCCGTACTTCTATGAAGGTACAGGTTTTTTCTGAATTTACCTGGGATTTTAACTAAAATCCTGTATCTTCATAGAAATACCGATTAACATCCGCATCTTCTGGAAATTTATTCCTTGTAAACTGTACATTTTCCTCGTCTAAAATATTCATACTTTGCCTCTGATGACGAAATAACCAGTGCACGGATGAGCTAAGCATCCACTTGGGTTATACCAGAAACATCTGTAAGTCTTCAAATTCACCTTAGCCTAATTATTCTAAATGATTTGAAATATGCGTTCTGCTTTGGTTTTAATGTTTCCTCTAATATTACATATACATGCTATAACGAAACTCTACCACGGTTCCCTAGATCCAGCCTAAGCTGTGATCTCGGAACCTAATGTGCGACCAACTATAGCACTTACCCATGTACCTACACGTTTAGATTGGAAGTGAGCTTAGACCCTCATGTTCTTTATATATATATATATATAAAGTTAATGCAAACAAGAAAACAAAACAACGCAAGAACGTGGAACAAATTAAGTATTATTGGACGCTCAGGAAAGAAGGGAAGAAAGAGGGTTTAACGTTTCGAGCGGAGCTCTTCGTCGGAAACATAGGAGAAGGAAAGATCCCGAGAAGGAAGACAGAGGAAAAAAAATCGCCGGTGGTACTCACGAGGTCACATACTGAAAGGTATATGTATATATATATATATATATATATATATATATATATATATATATATATATATATATATATATATATATATATATATATAATATATATATATATATATATATATTAAAAAAAAATAAAGTACTCAGAAATCTGGATGGTCGTACACTTACAGATATTATTTAGATCTCACATATTTATTTAGATCGAGCTAATATAAGATTTATAAAAGCATGTGACATGTAAATAAAAATCTGAGTACCTTATTTTTTCAAATATGTAATACCTGTAAATCACCTCCATATCTATCTATCTATCTATCTATCTATCTATCTATCTATCTATCTATCTATCTATCTATCTATCTATCTATCTAGCTATCTTCTTTTACTCTTTTACTCTTTTACTTGTTTCAGTCATTTGCCTGCGGCCATGCTGGAGCACCGCCTTTAGTCGAGCAACTCGACCCCGGGACTTATTCTTTGTAAGCCTAGTACTTATTCTATCGGTTTCCTTTTGCCGAACTGCTAAGTGACGAGGACATAAACACACCAGCATCGGTTGTCAAGCAATGCTAGGGGGACAGACGCAGACACAAACATACACGCACACACATATATATATATACATATATACGACGGGCTTCTTTCAGTTTCCGTCTACCAAATCCACTCACAAAACTTTGGTCGGCCCGAGGCTATAGTAGAAGACACTTGCCCAAGGTGCCACGCAGTGGGACTGAACGCGGAACCATGTGGTTGGTAGGCAAGCTACGTACCACACAGCCGCCCCTGTATATAAAATATATAAAATGCATAGCACTATTGTATCAAAAAAATTAGCAACGGCTAAACAGACAAGACGTGCATTATTTTATGTAAATATGAAACATGTAATTCGCTGACATGTAAAATAACTTTGACAAGCTAGAATTAATTAAAGAATGCCAACCATCGGCCATGATTATTATATAACTGGGTAGATTAATAGTTAAAACATCTGTGTACAGAAATGCATAGATAGTAAATAGCTGCTTTAACTTGAATAAAAAACAATTTCTCATAATAGACAATATGTCTGAAACATACAAAGCTGGGTTCAAGAGAGCAAAATGATTATTTATTTAGGTATAATAAATACAGTTCTTAATTCCAAATCCGTATTCTAACGACGCAGAAGCACCTGCGATGCAATTCGCTGACGTCATTCATGAAGATTGGTGTATTTTAATATTTTGCTATACGAAGTTGTCTTCTGAGAGATTTATCGCAGTGAAAGTCCCTGAACGTTTTAGTGTAGAAAATCGAATAAAAATTAAATATGCATCCGTAATGAGTATATATCTCTCTCTCTCTCTCTCTCTCTATATATATATATATATATATATATATATAATAAATATTAGGGAATAAATCCAAATTTACAGGGAAAAAAATCATATTTAGGATTAAATCCAATTTTATAGTAAAATATTATAAAATATTATTAGAGACAAAACCACTATTTTGCAAAACAAACAAGGAAAGACTTAATCAATACATAAAATTTTAATAAATAGTCAAAAAAACCGCCACTACAATCGTTTCTTGTCTTGATCGACAATCTTCAGGTGGACTTCCAATAAGTCAGTTTCAAATTATGAAGTGAAAATTTCACTTCATAATTTGAAACTGACTTATTGGAAGTCCACCTGAAGATTGTCGATCAAGACAAGAAACGATTGTAGTGGCGGTTTTTTTGACTATTTATTAAAATGTTATGTATTGATTAAGTCTTTCCTTGTTTGTTTTGCAAAATAGTGGTTTTGTCTCTAATAATATTTTATATATATATATATATATATATATATATATATATATATATATATATGACCACGTGTGTATATACATACATACATACATACATACATATCCACCAAGACCAATGCCTGACCACTAACAACTATAAAAGCAACGATAAGCGCAGAATATGTAAAAAGCAAAATGTGATAGTCGACCACATCATTTCCAGCTGTCCAGCCCTTGCCAAATATGAATATATATACAGACATGACAGATTAAGTAGTTATATCCATTAGGCAATGTTGTAATACTGTAACATTAATCTGACAGGGAATGTCATAAATATGTGCCAAAGAAGAAACAAGACAACGACCAAGCCGCAATCATCTTGTATATGTCTGTTTAAATTGATAAAGAAATGAAAGCTAATCGACCACACATAATAATCAAGGATACGAAAAAAATACAGTTCCTTCTGACCAAAATATTACTTAAAAATGAGTGGAGAGATTGTCACGAAAAAACCCCCTCTAATATAGCAAATGTGTTGTTATGCGGTGCGGATCAATAACTACAGGAAAAGTTGTCACTTTTGTCCTTGAATGCAGTTTGATTATAGGTGATGAACGAAGCATCATTCTCGACTGGCTAAGATCAAACAACTGACAAGCAAATATGCGATATTGAGCAAAATATTTGTTGTAATCCATCGTTCATACCAAGAAAAACATGTACATGGTAACACTTGAAATAAGTTAAAATCAGAAACTATCTGAACCACTGCCTTTTCCTGCACCAAGTAATTTATCATCATCATCATCATCATCATCATCATTATTATTATTATTATTATTATTATTATTATTATTATTATTATTATTATTATTATCATATTAGAAAGGAATTATCATTTGTCAATTTAGATATTTTAATTTTATACTATTGTAATAATTAGAAGAGAAGAGAAATGTAATTAATGTTTTGTAATGAGTTTCTGATGTATGCAATTAAAGATTTTCATTTGAGATAATGAGCGAACAAATGGAAATAGGGAAATAGAAAAGGATTAAAAAAAGACAAGGTGTTTGTAACAGACGGGGAGATTACGACAGAATACATACGGATAGGATAAAATAAAGAGACTGAATAGATGACGCATAACTAGATATATTGTGAGAAATGCTGTGGAAGGGTAGAGGTGAAGAAGTGGATATAGTCTTTGGGGAGAGCAAACGACCAGCGGAATTTGATAAGAAAAAAGAGTGAACACTGCATAGTAGACACGCATCAAGTTTACACGTAAGTACCTGTAGGATGTATCCGCGGTCAGTTTACTGTTGATATGTACTGAGAGAAAGGAGGCGAGCTGGCAGAAACGTCAGCATGCTGAGGTAAATTGCTTAGCGGGGTTTAGTTTCACTTTATGTTCTGAGTTCAAACTCTGTCGATAAAATAAGCACTGGTGTCGATGTAAGCGATTTATCCCCTCCACCGAAATTGGTGGACTTGTGTAAAAATGTAAAACTGATATGTACTCAGAGAGGTATTGATATACATTATTTGCTATATCAATATATGAACATACATTACCATAGGATTCGTTGTGTGATGTAGACACCAGGGATAACGAAATAATGTGTGAAAATAGATGTAGGACTAACATCAATCACCGGAGAAATAAACATGCGCTGTTGAATTATCTACAGTGCAGATTACATGCATATATATATATATGAAGGCGCGTGGCTCAGTGGTTAGAGTGTCGAGCTTACGATCGTGAGGTTGTGAGCTCGAATCCCGGACCGGGCTGCATGTTGTGTTCTTGAGCAAGACACTTTATTTCACGTTGCTCCAGTCCATTCAGCTCTAGAAATGAGTTGCAACGTCACAGGTGCCAAGCTGTATCAGCCCTTGCCTTTCCCTTGGACAACATCGGTGACGTGGAGAGGGGAGGCCGGTATGCATGGGCGACTGCTGGTCTTCCATAAAACAACCTTGCCCAGAGGGTAACTCTCTATGTGCAAACCGATGGTCAGTGTCTGACCAAAGGGGGTCACCACCACCATATATATATATATATATACACAAATATATTTATCATACCTTGATACTGTGTGGACGAAGATCCCCACTGGCAGGCCACTGATGTTGAATAAAGTGCTTAGTAATTATAGTGTGCAAATTATAACCGTGTGAGTGAATGTGTGTGCGTGTATGTGTGCGTGTGCATATGTCTGTTCATGTCTCCTTATCTTTATATCAGCTGCTAATTAGAAAGCCGTTGATGATATATCCATGTTTTAAAATTACATGTAACGATTCTACATTTCTTTGAATATCAATCACGAATATTTACAACCATATTATCTCGCGCCCATGTGTGTATAGGTTCAAAACGTGACGGGGAAGGCAATAGTCAATTACTGGAACCAATATTGCGTTATAGTGAATCTGAAAGCATTTTACAAACTCTTGGTTTTGACTCTGCTAAACGGTCTTCAGGTAAAGCTGAACA
The DNA here is from genome assembly GCF_006345805.1 of Octopus sinensis. Taxonomy (NCBI): domain Eukaryota; kingdom Metazoa; phylum Mollusca; class Cephalopoda; order Octopoda; family Octopodidae; genus Octopus; species Octopus sinensis. The sequence goes on from NC_043010.1 coordinate 39,250,222, forward strand.
TTTGACAATCATGTGACAAATTACCGAAGAAAGGTTTAAAGCTATATGCACAGAAGGTTTTTAAATATCTTCCCAAATCGATGGTATGTGTTGGATAAACTGAATTGATCTTTGCTGAAGATAACCTAAATATAATAATGCAGTTGAATTAGTTGATTAATAGGGAGTGTTATATCGTGATAAAGAAGTCTTGTCATTATAAACACGGCTACGGGCAGTAAAAACAGGTAAAACCATGTTGAAGGAACATAGATGAAATAAATCCACATTAAAGAGGGGCAAATAGAGAATTATATAAATAAATAAATGAATCAATATATAGATTTTGCTATCGGGGAAATGGGCAGGAAACGAGGATGGTTTTTCACGAAAATGGTAGCTCATGAAGGAATATGGAAGGAGAGGATGATTTAAAGAAAATTGAAGTGGATCTAAAGATTATAACACTGTATTTGCTTGATGGTAAAGGTGATAGGAATATGGCTATAATGAAAGAATAAGTATATTCAACGCTAACATATTCGACACAGGGCCTCGGTTGAATGAAAATGATTGTGATATAAAGAAGGAAAGAGGTAATAAGAGTTATTGGAATCTGGGTAAAGTTGATGGCTATTTACAATAAGTTGTGGACGTATGGAGAATGAATAGAGAAAGAGATGGATAAGTGTTTCAAAATGTAATTAGGGTGCAGGAAAGGGACAACAAACTTCAATGTTTTGCGTGCAGTTTAAAGGAAATAAATGCAGAGGCACAAACTGGACAACCCACAGATAAATATGGTCTGAAACGGAAAATTAGCGATTTAAAAGGACATGAAACCGAATGTTTTCAAACGGAAGCAATTACACAATCAAGAATAATTCAAATGCTTCCATGGTCAATCGGCAAGGGGAAAATTCGTCCCTATATTAATAGTTGGTTACCGTTGGAATTACATATATGTAGGTATGAGTGATTAAAACTTCTTACATCAAGAATCGAAAGTGTGAGGGAAAATCGTTCAGAACTCCAATTACGAAGCATTCTACAAGTTCCTAACTAGAACGCAAAATATTACTGTAGTTTTATGTACATATGAAATGATTTTGGTTTGGTTATTATATTTTTTATGCTTTCGGTTAAAAACGCATAGAAAATGCGATACTCACGAAATTCTGACAGCTAATAATATAAAGAAATCGGATATTAACAACTAAAAGCCTAACTTAATGTAACGTAAAATATGTAACTAAACTACGTTTTATTTTGTCTACACAATGATTATAAACTACCATAAAAATACGAATATACGCGCTTTATTTCATTTACAGGCGCCATTTTTAGTTAAACATTTTTTACAAATACATAGTTTATTGACGCTGTAAGCAGCAGTGCTTCTGTTTTTGGTTTTAATTTTTTATTTGTATTTTTCCAGATAATCTTTTAAAACGTCATATTAATCTCAATCCATCCATATATTTTTTAGAGCATTGTTTAAATAGCTAAGTGGCAAGGTATTAAGATATTTATTATACTTAACGTTTAGCTATATGCATATGCGCGCATATATATATATATATATATATATATATATAATATATATATATATATATGTATGTATGTATGTATGTATGTATGTATGTATGTATGTATGCATGTATGTATGTATGTATGTATGTATGTGTGTCTGGTTACAGCGCCATATCAAAGCTGACAGTTAGATCATGATGTATGTCTTATTTATTCTCTCTGCCATGTGTATTCTGAAACATAGATGATATGCATGAGTCATGTAAAAAACGTTGGAACATTTTTTCAGAAAGTTCTCACCAAATACTCACCACAAGCTCGCACGCTCTGATTCATTACACAGCTTCTTGCTTACGTTAGGGTCACATCAATCAATCAAAGCCATCCTAATTAGGAATCAACTACAATGGGCAAGCCTTCTCATGGTATATGGATGAGGAGCCCATCCTCAAACAAATGTTTATCTTGGGCTTGTCCTGGTAAAAAGAAAAAAAGTGGTAAACGGGAGAAAAGATTCAAAGGCTCTTTAAAATCAAAATTGAAATGCGTTAAATTACGTTACGAAAGTCGTGAATCATTTGCGGTAGATAGGGATATGTGGAGAGCTGCGATTTTGGAGCTCTGTTAAAGATATTTAAGTTGAGAGATTTAAGAACGCAGAAGCGAAAATAAAATTTCATAAAAATGAGATTAATTTCAATAGCCTAAATCGAGTTTCTCATTCCTTCTTTATATGTTCTTCACGCATAAAAGTAATGCATATCAAAGGATCGCACCAGCCCACACATGTAGGTAAACCATACGTAAACTATTGGAATGTCATACATAAATTATTTGAATACAATGTCTGTCGAAAAACCTGCCGGTCACGTGGGGGATTGAAGTACCACTTCACAAGTGACGAGCGGAAAACAAAGCGAATGCTGAAATGAGACATTGATGTGATCAGTTATTCGAACAGCTTTCGTGAACTTTAAACATACAGACACACACACACACCACATACCCCCCACACACACATGTACATGGGTATATATATATATATATAAATGAAAGAATGGAGTCGAACGAAGATGTTAACAAAATTCCTTTACTCTCGACATATGTTTCGAAGACAGCATATTTTCATTCCAAAGGAATAAAGGGTGCATTATGCCATCTTCTCATCAGGAGAGAAAGGGAGCCTCTCTCGACAAGAAGACAAACAAAAATTTCGATGATTGCCTACATGGTAAACAAAGATGCTCCCTTTCTTTCCTGATAAGAAGATTGCATAATGAATGAAAATATGCTGTCTTCGAAACATATGTCGAGAGTAAAGGAATTTTGTTAACATCTTCGTTCGACTCCATTCTTTCATTTATGCATATACAACACACAAATTTCTGCACATGAACCCGGAGTTTCTACCCTTGACAGGTCGCTTCAACCGTGTTTCTGACGTGAATTTGCTACCCAGGTTTCGGTTAAACGAATTTTCCATGCTGACGATAAACATAGGATAATTCATTCACCTACTTAAATATATATATATAAATATATATCACTTTGATCACTTTGACCGACCAGTCCGCCAGGCGTCCATTTGACACCGCTGGTCACAGCACGCTGTCCACTCCTCTCTGGATCGCGCCTTTCTCATCCACGTAATCCCAATCGTCCTCTTGAAATCGTCACTCCACCGTCGTGGAGGTCTTCCGGGTGGTCTTTTCCGCTCACGCGGGTACCACTCGATAACTGCGTGCGTCCACCGATTATCGGTGAGCCGGGCGACGTGTCCAGCCCATCTATACTTGCTGCGAGTATACTCTGCGATGATATCTCTCACGCCGGACTTCTTTCTGATGATGTTGCTATTTATGTGCTCTCTCAACGAGATACCAAGGATTGACCTTTCCATGGCTCTTTGAGCCGTTATCAGTCTTTGTTCTTCTCTCTTTGTGGTAGCCCATGTTTCACTACCATATAACATTGCAGGCAGAACTGTACTGTCAATGAGGTTGGCGCAACAGCAAAGCAAACAGAGCGACGCTTTTTTTAGAAGGCTTCACCGTGTTGAGATGAATTATTTATGAAGTTGCTGCCTGCCCTGAATTGGATAACTGATCCCCCATTACCATTACGAAAGGGCACTTAGACCACCGATAGTCGGTTATGCGATCTGTCGTGTGAAAGCTGATAGTTTCCAGCCCCTGCTATCGAAGGATCCGAAGCGGTACGCCGGTGTCAAAAGATCACCATACCTACCCTTATCTGAAATGGATTCACGTATCCTTTTGTCCTATCTATTACCATCACAATTACTCCTACTTTTTTTTCACAACCGTACTGCTGCTGCTAGTACTATCACCACAGTATTACAATAACTTGATTCCGCAGGAATAAAATGCAAGGGATGATTAGCATTCGTAGCACCTTTCATACAGTATGTTTTAAAGGTAATACTTTCTTCTCCGTTTTTTTCTTGCAATGCTATAATTATACAACACCCATTAAAATATGCCTTTATCCGAACTAACTACGATAATTTTGGAGAAGTACTGAGAGGAACACTCCAAGTGTGAAAGAGTATTAGTAATAACAAGCTGAAAATTGTTTAATTTTCATACAACATATTTGGCTTGTATCATATACTTGTTCTTTAGGTGTCTGTATATGAAACAAAGCATAGGAGAAAAACATACAATAATATAAAAACAAAAGACACAGTTTTTACTAAAAAATATTGAAATAACGAAATTACTTCGTCAATAAAACTATTTAAAATTCTTTATCACCATAGTGTAGTTAGCCTAATCTTTGACAAATCCTCAATTAATGAGATTTTTCCCAAGAGCCATTTTATACATATACGTGCAGACCCATATAGGCTGTATATAAACGTATATATATTGCACATATATATATATTTATATATGCTTACATGCATGTATATATATGTATATATATTAATATATATATATATATATATATATATATATATATATATATATATATTTATATATATATGTACATAAACATAAATATATGTATGTATGTATATGTATATATGTATATATATATATATACATACATATAAAGAAATGTTATAATAAACTGTTATCCATTTGAATAAAGTTATCCTTAAGACTTCATTAGCTTCTTGTTGCGAATCACTTTTCGTTTTTTACAAAGAATTTTTGTTTTACAAATATGTGTCAAGAATAGAATTTCAGAATTAGAAATGTCACTTCTAATTAAAGGAATGAATAATTTACTTTCAGTGTTTCATTAACGAATCTTTCATACAGCTTTGTAATTGTTCTTTCTGTAGTTTTTGATTATTTTTTTACAATTTTTACTCTTATCAATCTTTGTGAAAATTAAACCATTTTATTCATTTTTTATATATTACATAATTCTTCCCGTGTAAAATGGAAATTATATCAGAATTGACAACATTTTAAAATAAGTAATTCTTGAATATAACAATGAACAACTCTCGCCTAGAAATATATTAAATATCAATCGCAATAATATAACTTACTTTATCTGTGTGTGTATGCTTACATCTATACATGTTGTTATATCCCTATTTATTTATCTATCTATCTTTCTATCTATCCATATATATATATATATATATATATATATATATATATATATATTCATATACACTCAAAGTATAAGTATATAAGCATATTGTGGACTATTGGATATATGTCGATTAGTGTGTTGAATTGTTGAGTAGAGCACTCGTACAGTTCGGAGCCACCTGGTGTCATCTGCAATCGGGGTATATTACCGTTGAATCTACTTCAGGATCTTCACAGTGTTAGTTGAGATAATTATAATTTCTTAAGTAACCAGAAGATGGAATTAGTATTAATCTTTATTCTGAACAACGGTCGTTTCGACCCACACTGCTACTGTCTCTTATGGATGCAACACATTTTGATCGGAGTCCCACCCATAAGGGACAGTAGAAGGGTAGGTCGAAAAGACTGTTGTACAAACTAAAAGTTTATACCAAATCCATCTTTTTGTTACTTAACAAATTGTTATTATTAACATTATTATTATTATTATTATATTATTATTATTATTATTATTATTATTATTATTATTATTATTATTATTGTAGTAGTAGTAGTAATATTTTATAGGATTGAGGTAACTCCTCCAGTAAGTATAAATTTTACTTCTCGAACCATGCCATGTTCATCCGGGCCGGTTTCCAGGTTTCAGTGGCGTAGAAATTCGCCAGTTGGACGGGATACCGGTCCGTCGCAGGATCACTCATTTTTGCCAGCTGAGTGAACTGGAGCTACGTGACAATGGAGTGTTTTGCTTAAGAACACAACACATCGCCCGGTCCAGGAATCGAAACCACAACCTTACGATCATGAGTTCAACACACTAACCACTAAGCCACGCGCTTCTACTTCCATTAAGTACAGAAGCAAAAAAAAAAGAAGAGTGCCATTGTATCAAGTGAACAAGTTTAGTTTTGAACCTATGGAAGGCACACTAGATGCCGCGATATCGTTTCAAGTAGTGCCTTCTCCAATGACTCAAAGATACAATACCCTTCTTAGAATTCGAGCTGTACCCAACAATGCTGTCTCCTGGATCGCCTCGTGCTTAACAGCAGCTCCAATATTCTTGATATGTTTTCAAAGCCCTTGGAAACTGCTCCAATAAACATCGGTATCACCATTATTTTAATCGTGCCCCATAACTTTCCTATCTCGTTTCGCAGTGGCTGTTATTTCTCAGTCTTTTTCGTTTCCTTACATTTCACCCTCGAATCGCCTGGTAAATATTTTCATAGGAAAATGTCAATTCAAGGTAGATTTCGCCGTTGTATCTAGCACAACCCAAACTACCCTCAATGGTCACTCTCACATATAATGATTTTTGTTTTCAATATTTTTCTCCCATTAAACACATTTTATAGAATGATGATCATAAAGTAACACACGCGTGGTGCATTGGTTATAAGCAGCAAACAAAAATTGTAATCTAAATTTTTACTCCAACCTCAATCAAGCGAAACCCTGTGGGTGTAGGAAAAAATATTTTCCAACAGAAAATCACACTATTAAAATGAATTATCGTTTATGTAGGTCTTTTTATTTCAATCATTGTGGATAAGTGCCAGCAATGATCTTCCCAGGTTCTCCAATATTTTAATTTCTAAACAAACAATTGGAAGCAGGGAGTAGGGTTGAAAATGTTCATAATTTCTCAAATCTTTTGTTTTTTCTGGCATATAAATGGCATATAAAAACATCAAAACATGCATGAATGATAAAGAAAGGAGGAAGATCGTCATTGGATATGCTAGAAACAACAGCCAGACCTCTCTTAAATCATTCAATTTTCTCTCTGAAAATATAAAAAGTTTCTTTTACAGAAAATGCTCCTCCCATGGTTTTGAAGTGCAAAAAATTGGCCAAAATAGATCAGGAGTTGGATGATGAGGGATGGGGGTGAGTTCTAAATAAAAAAAACAAAACGTTTTTCATACAAAGATGCCCCTCAAACCCATCATTTCGAAGGCTATGGTTTTTAAAAGTGGGAACCCTCTCTTCAAAACAGGTGTGGGCATTGTCGTGTGGTAAAAATCATATAGTACCGAGTTCAGTCCCACCTTGTGGAACCTTCCGTTATGTTCTCGAGCCGACTAATAACATGAGAATATATTTAGTAGATGGAAACTGAATGAATCTTGTTGTATATACATATCTATGTGTGCATTGTGGTTTCGTCTGTACTTGTCCCCCACCACCACTACTTGACAAGCGGTATTAGTGTGTTTACTTCCCTGTAATAAAGCAGTTCAGCAAAAGAGACCGATAGAATACGTACGTACCTGGCTTCAAAATCATATACAACATAAGTACTGGTGTTGTTTCTTCGACTACAAGTTTTCAAGGTGGTGCTCTAGCATGGACTTGGTGTAATGAATGACAAAAGGAAAGCATGATATATATATATGTATATATATATATATATATATATATATATATATATATATATATATATAGTTAATCCAAACATGAAAACAGAAAGAGAAAACACAACAACGCGAGGACGTGGAACAAATATATTGGACGCTCAAGAAGGAAGGGAAGAAGGAGGGTTTAACGTTTCGAGCGGAACTCTTCGTCGGAAACAGAGGAGAAGGAAAGATCGAGAGAAGGGAAGACAGAGGGAAAAAATCGCCAACGGTACACACGCGGTCACAACTTGAATGTGTAGAGAGAAGGAGAGATAGAAAGAAAGGAAGAAAGAGAGATAGCGAGAAAGAAGGAAAAAAAAAAGATAGATAGGCCCATATAACTTATATAAAAATCTTATATACAAAAGATTTCAATATTTTTTCAGTGGAATCTAGTAATTCTTCCTCAATACGTATTTTATATGCTTACCTAAATCATACATAAGAAAAAAGAAAAGATGTTCTCCATGTTTTATCACGCTTTCATTAATGTATTTTCTGCTAATAGATGTTTTTTTCTTTTAATATCAGATCTAAAAGTCTTGTTTCATCACCAATTTGTTGCTTCTATTCATTTTTTCAAACTGTCAACTATCTACTACCTTTTCAATGTGTTAGCCGTTAGTTAGCGCCTCATGCTTCTCAACCACATGGTTCTGGGTTGAGTCCCCCTGCACGGCACTTTGGTTAAATGTCTTCTACTTGGGCCGAATAGAGGCTTGTGAATGGATTTAGTACACGGAATCTAAATGAAGCCCGTTGTATATATATATATATATATATATATATTTCTTTACTGCCCACAAGGGGCTAAACATAGAGGGGACAAACAAGTACAGACAAAGGGATTAAGTCGATTATATCGACCGCAGTGCGAAACTGGTGCTTTATTTATCGACCCCGAAAGGATGAAAGGCAAAGTCGACCACGGAGGAATTTGAACTCAGAACGTAACGACAGACGAAATACCTATTTCTTTATTACCCACAAGGGGCTAAACACAGAGGAGACAAACAAGGACAGACATAGGTATTAAGTTCATTACATCGACTCCAGTGCGTAACTGGTACTGAATTTATCGACCCCGAAAGGATGAAAGGCAAAGTCGACCTCGGCGGAATTTGAACTCACAACGTAACGCAGACGAAATACCTATTTCTTTATTACCCACAAGGGGCTAAACACAGAGGGGACAAACAAGGACAGACATAGGTATTAAGTCGATTACATCGACCCCAGTGCGTAACTGGTACATAATTTATCGACCCCGAAAGGATGAAAGGCAAAGTCGACCTCGGCGGAATTTGAACTCACAACGTAACGCAGACGAAATACCGCTAAGCATTTCGACCGACACGCTAACGTTTCTTACACCTCGCCGCCTTAATTGGTATTTGATTTTATGTTTGGCGTCTGTCACTCGTCAGTCACTGCTTATTTTACATCCATCAGGTTTCTCTTTTTTCTGTTTTTTTTTCGTTTTTTTCTTTCCTTTAATGTTTGCCTCACTCGTTTCTGACTTCAAATGCTTTTTGTTTTTCCCTATATATTCATGTAAATTTGATTTCAAATACTTTTCATTCCCTCCCTCCTTCTGTCTTTCTCTCTACCCCCACCTCTCTCAATCCCTGTCTCGCCAAACCGATACTCGCGGACATAATACTTAGTGGCACTTTGCAGATCACTTACGTCTGATTTCGAACTCTACCGCGGTAGACTTTGTCTTTAATCCTTTCGGCATCGATAAAATCAGTACCAATTAGGCACCGGGGTCGAACAATTAAGAACTAATTTGACATTCGGTTCTACAACAGGCGTTGTGCTTATGTTAGAAAAGATTCTCTGTCTCACTTAATCTTACATTTCCATACTTCATCTTTTCTGTTCTCTTTTCCTTTCCTTTCCTTATTTTCATTTCTCTTACCATCTCGTCCCGACATATTTTACATCTTGCTCTACTTTTCCTACTATTTTTTATTATTTCTTATCTTTTATATTAACTCAACTATTCTTTCTTACTTGCTTTCTTTCTTTCCTTTTTTTTCTTTTTTCTTTCTTTTTCTCCCTCTCTTTTTAACTTTCCATATGTCAGCTTTCATTTCTCTAATTCCTTTCTTCTTATCAACCACATGCATTCCTACTTCGTACTCTTCATTCATATTTCACCATTCACTGTTTTACTTCTTTATATTCTAACTGCATTTCTTTCTTTGCAAAAAAGCCCCTTTGATGTTGTTGATGTTGTTGTTGCTATTCGGCCCACCATATCATCCGTGATCTCGCAGTCTATGTTAATGCTTTCAACCGTTCCCATAGCACACATTATTTCCTTTTTTCTCGTTTCTTCATTTTTCGGTAAAAGCTTTGTGTTTAGATCTATATTGTTCTGCCATGTTTGCAGACAGTGGTGTGTGATTAGTATGAGATGCTACAGCAAATAGGGCAGCCATCTATAGGCTCACTATTTCTTTTGAAGTCGTTCATATTTGTGTTTTTGAACAATAAAGATCGATATGTTTCAGTTTGGTGCCATCGCAATAATAGTACAGCAGACCTTTCATAAAAATATACTCCGGATATAACATTGAATCCGTCTTTATATTAACACATATTATACCGTCTTTACTCTGCGCAGCATTATTTCTCGTTCCATTCTCAGAGAATTTCATCACTCAAAACTTCATTATTTCTTGACAAGTGATAAGTGATAGTGATAAGTGCGAAGCGGCATTACTCATTTTGCAAATTAGGTGGATCCAGGAGAGAAAAATATCCATCACAGTATTCTTGTGTTGATATCTCAAAACCTCAGTACAGAGAAGCGTGTACCGAAATAAATGCTGCAAGAAACTCTATCCTATCGAATAAATCGACCCCAGGAATTAGTCTTTGTAAGCCAAGTACCTATTCTATCGGTATCTTTGCTGAATCACTAAGTTACGGGAACGTAAGCATACCAGCATCGGTTGTCAAACGATGTTGGGGCACAAACAGAGATACACAAACACACATACATACGTACATACATACATACATACATACATACATACATACATACATATACACACACACATGTATATATATAAATACATATATACATATACATATACGACGGGATTCTTTCAGCTTCCGTCTACCAAATCCATTCACAAGGATTTGGTCGGCCCGAGGCTATAGTAGACGACACTTGCCGAAGGTACCACGCAGTAGGACTGAACCCGGAACCATGGGCTGGTAAGCAAGGTACTTACCACACAGCCATGCCTTTATACATACACACACACACACACACACCACACACACACACACACACAAACATATGTATATATAATTACATAATTATAACTAAAGTACTGAAGAGGCACCACGATGCCAGAAATAGCAGTCAGAACTGACTACAGTACCACCTCATGTATTTATATACGGCTGGTGATAGGATAAATGAAGAAAAAAATTAGCAAACATTCATTAGCTTTGTTCATTTACCTCATTACAATGTGCTGTATGAATACATGATGTGGTTGTAGAGTCAGTTTTGACTGCTATTTCTGCCTTGGTGGTGCCTCTTCGGTACCCTTAATTGTAATTATGTATATATTATTATACAGTTATAATTATCATCAACACTCCAGCCACCAACCTTCACCCGAGTTCACCACAACCATGGCCACCACCACGATAATGGTCATGTTTGTAGTTGGAAAGTATTTATATATGTATGTATGATGTATATATATATATATGTGTATACCTGTATATGTCTATGTATGAGTCTATATATGTATGTATGTATGTATGTATGTATGTGTCTATGTATGTATGTATGTATGTATGTATCTATGTATGTTTGTATGTATATATGTATGCATGTATGTATGTATGTGTATGTATATATGTAGGCATGTATGAATGTATACATATGTATATTTATATGTGTGTGTGTGTATGGATATATTTATGTATATTATTGGATGTCTTACTTTCTTGTGAAGAAGATAGAGTGTGATTTGATGAAGAGTAAAGTAATAATTCTAACGGGTAAATCGAGTTCGCATAAACCATGTCACTGGTTTGTAGTGTTCTACCCTGTCTCTTGTTATTGATTATCACGATGATGATGATGAGAAGGAAATAGGAGTACGACGACGAAGATGATGATGGAAAATACGACGACAACGGCCACTACCAACACCACCACCACCACTACCCTCACCGCAACCACGATAGTTGTGATGTTGTTTGCAGTTGGTGTCTTCTTCTTCTTCCTCCAATCAGGACTCACGCCATTAGCCACAAAAAATAATTTCTAATTCCAGCCTATTATAAGCTACTAAGAATGTGTGTGGCAACTTGATCCACCCACCACACGCACGTGCGCGAAAGCTACGTTGTTATCCTCATTCCGTAAACAGTGGTTTTTAAAGGATGGAGAGCTGAACCATCCTGGGGTACAGAGGATTCGCAATCTCGACTAGGGTCTGAAAGTTTTACCACACCATAGTGGGATACATCAAGGTTCCTCTGCTTTGTGGCGGAAATAGGAAGAAAGAGTGAGAGAAAGTTGTGGCGAAAGAGTACAGCGTAGTTCACCACCACGCTCAGCCAGAGCCTTATGGAGCTTAGGTGTTTTTGCTCAATAAACACTCACAATGCTCGACCTGGGAATCGAAACCGCGAGTCCGCTGTCCGCGAGTCCGCTGTCCGCGAGTCCGCTGTCCGCGAGTCCGCTGTCCGCGAGTCCGCGAGTCCGCTGTCCGCAAGTCCGCTAGTCCGCTGTCCGCGAGTCCGCTGACCTAACTACTGGGCCATTGCGCCTCCACTACTGCTGATGTTGTTTGCAGTTGCTGTATTAGGGAGCTGTATCTCAGGTTTGTGGAGTGTCTGCAAACCTATGATAAAATGCTTTTCAACATTACCCGGCCCCACTCACTCTCAGCTTTTCTCTCACATTTTCCTCTGTTTTTGACAGAGCATATACAATATATAGGACTACATTATAAGAATACGTCACTTTTTATGAAGAACTCAATTCAGAGTTTGATAGATATTTAACTGCTATTTCTAGCAAATCATGTGACTTTCTCTGGTAATTTCTTATATCATTGCTGGGTAAATTTTCGCTGTTTTCTTGGAGAATACACGTCACTCCCAAATACCAATTCTGTGATATACTAGATTAGTCGCCATTACAATTGCCGATTACATTTTTGCTCTAACTCCCTTTATCTCTCTCACTACCTCTCGTCTTATCCTTCATCTCGCATTCTTTCCATTTCTTTATTGCCTGCATTCCTTAACTCACCATTCTATTTTCTTTCTTGCTATCCAATACATTTCATTGTGGATTACATTTTCGTCTTAACAACCCATCTCGGTTTTGTCGGTTGTTCATATTGTCTTACTATATATATTTTTCATATATCTTTCTGTCGGAACCTTGCTTATATTTTATTACATCTTATATTTTATTACATCTTATATTTTATTACATCTCTCATGTGTTACTTAATTTAGTTTTCTTCCAAAGCAATCTCCATTTCATAATAACCACCAATTTATTTTTCTCTTTATCTCGTCTTTTCACTTCACTGGCTAACAAAGAGGCAGAGACAAAAGAGAGAGGGAGAAGAGAAATGGTGAAGCTGTGACACAGATAAACAGCTGACATATGCAACTTGTTAGCTCAGTATCTCCAGAAGTAATGGATATAATCAATTCTGCTGAACTTCAAACTACTAAATGCCTTGTTTCATTCATGTAAATTCATTTATTTCTTTGAGCTGCGTTGATGAAACCAGGCTATGTCCAAAATATCGGGAAGATACCTTCTTTTCGTGTATATACGTAGTCTTCCTTCTTGAAGACAGCAGAATGTGATTTGAACTAGGTTTAACTGCTATTTCAAGCTGGTCTAGTTAATGCATAGAATTAGCGATCATTATATCATGTATATAGCGTATATACTGTTGAAGGGCTTCCAAATGGCAGCATTCGTCGCAAGGTACATCTTATATATATATATATATCTTATAGATAGATATGCATCTT
>NC_043010.1:39268767-39273767 GCF_006345805.1 Octopus sinensis
ATTCCTACATATTTCTATATATAATATATATATATATATATATATGTATATATAATAATAATAATAATAATAATAATAATAATAATAATAATAATAATAATAACACATGCTCCATTTAAAGCGACTTAACAAAAAAATTGACTAAAATATGATGGGCAGCATCAGTGGGGATTGAACACGAAATCAATGATTAGAGGGCTCTGTACGTACCCAATTCAGTCACCTAGCCCACACAATTTCTCACAGTTTTAATGTATAGATAATTTTTTGTAGTATTCAGTTTATAAGTTTGTAAAGAAACCCGAAATCTGTAAATTACATATGTATATATACATACATATATGTGTCTGTGTGTGTGTATTTGTGTGTGTATGTGTGTGTGTGTGTATACTTATATATCTTTCTGTAATAATTACGTTAGTAAATACTTCACATTTTAATGCAAGTATTAGGTTGTGAAGAAAGTTCTTGCGGTTTTTAACCTTTAAATTCAGATGCACATATCTCGGCTCAGACAAAACTTTATTAATCGAAATAAACACCATCAGAATCAACACACTTTTTCCAACGCGAAACAAGTTTAGTTATGCCAGTAAAAATCCTGCGTTCTAGTGGCGATGAAGTCATTGAAGGTGTGTTTGGTATTGCCTTGGTATTTGAAGCACTTCTCACGCAGGAAGTTGTCGAGATGCTTGAAAAAGTGGTAATCGGTAGGCGAGAGGTCTAGTAAGTATGGTGGATGAGGCAGTTTCGTAGCCCAGATCGTTTAACTTCTGCAGGGTAGAGTTTTGCGACTTGCGGCCGAGCGTTGTCGTGGAGAATAATTTCTTATTGACCAATGCTGGTTGTTGTCTGAGTTTCTTATGCATTTCATCCCTTTTGCTGACAGTACTTCTCCGCCGTAATGATTTCGCCTGGATCCAAAAAGCTGTGATGGATGAGACCTTCCGCAAACCACCAAACAGTCACCATGACCTTCTTTTAGTGCAACTTTGGCTCCAGGAAGTGCCATGGAACTTCGTCGGTGTCCACTCACTGACTTGAGCGTCGCCGGTTCTCGTAAAGAATCCACTTTTCATCACAAGTCACAATCCGGTCGAGAAACGGGTCGTTCTTGTTGCGTAAAAGAAGGCAGGACAACACTTCATAACGGTGCTTTTTTGTTGTTGTCGTTCAATTCGTGCGGCACCCATTTCACAAGTATTTTTCTTTTTCCAAACTCTTTCAATTGCTTGGAAACTGTCGTTTACGTTACGTCTAATTTAGAAGCAAGCTCTCGAACAGTTGTGTATGGATTGGCTTCGACTAAGGCTCATCTGCAAATCTCTCGGCACCTCCACGAAATTGCTTGAACCACCATTGTGCTGTACGTTCATTAGTGGTTCTTAAGCCTAACGCATTGTTGAGACCGCGAACTGTTTCAGCAGCTTTTCGGCCTAGCTTGAACTGGAATAAGAAAATTGTGCGAATTTGCTTTGTTTCCATGTTGTATCCAACGTTCTGGAAAGAATTGTCTAATTATTCAAAAAGAAAAAGTGTAACACGATTAGATAGAGCGACAACGGGTTTTAAAATGATATATAAAGTCAAAGTAATTTAACGAAAATTAATTTGAAAATACATCGTTTAAAACCAAAATATAACATTTCATGAGAACTTTCTTGACAACCTAATATTTATAATGTAACAACCGATTTGTAGAAAATTTATTAAAACTGTATATAATCATGCCTAGAGACATAAAATACGAGTATAGCAGAAATGAAGAGAAATTGGAAAACATACTGAAGATAAATTTTGAAAATATATATCAAATATTCATATTTTCTCCGGACACTAGGACGTGTTTAACTATAAGGCATCAATAAACTATGTCTCATATTTCTCCATTAGTGGTATCTGCAGGGAGTCTATTTATCTCTTGTTTACAAACTGCCGCTTATGTAAACCAGTGATAAATAAACTCAGTGCACACATTAAGGACAAAATTATGGTTAATTTCTTCTAAAAATTTCTTTAGCAAAATATATGATTTCTTGACACACTAAAAGTAAGGTAAATAACTTAATGCTAAATTAACGCTCGGAAATGAATATTTATCGTAATTATATGATTAAATATTGTGAGACTTTAATGAATATATTTCCTTCGATAAAATTTGAAACACATACACATACAAGCGAATGCATATATATATGTGTGTGTGTGTGTGTATGTGTGTGTGTGTGCGTGCGTGCGTGATTGTGTGTGTGTGAAGGGTGAGTGTAGATATAATTATAATGGCTGTCTATATATGTATATATGTAGATATAATTATAATTTTACTCTCTCTCTTTTACTCTTTTACGTGTTTCAGTCATTTGACTGCGGCCATGCTGGAGCACCGCCTTTAATCGAGCAACTCGACCCCGGGACTTATTCTTTTGTAAGCCCAGTACTCATTCTATCGGTTTCTTTTGCCGAACCGCTAAGTAACGGGGACATAAACACACCAGCATCGGTTGTCAAGCAATGCTAGGGGGGCAAACACAGACACACAAACACATATACATACATACATATATATATGTATATACGACAGTCTTCTTTCAGTTTCCGTCTACCAAATCCACTCACAAGGCTTTGGTCGGCCCGAGGCTATAGTAGAAAACACTTGCCCAAGGTGCCACGCAGTGGGCCTGAACCCGGAACCATGTGGTTGGTAAACAAGCTACTTACCACACAGCCACTCCTGCGCCTATAAGCTTCATAATTATATTTATTCATACGTCTCTTCACAAATCTTTCTGGAAACATCTCAAACAACTCCCTACACGAAAGGGCCATGAAACCACAAAGCATGACTTACAGATAGCTCAACACACCCTATCAGGCGGTGATTTTAATTTAAACATGGTATGGGCGGATTAATCTTTGGCTGAAACATATCTATAATTTCTAAGTTATCTAACTTATTATTCCCCCAGAACCCAATGTTGTCCTCCTACCTTATAACATCTCTTCCTGATACTTAATATAACCGCTGCCTTCCGATGCCTGACGCCTATTGTAATAGGATCTTCTATCTTGCCTCTCAGCCATACCTATATAATTAAGATAGTAATGATAATCTAAGAAGATGAATAAGATGATGATGATGATGATGATGATGATGATGATGAAGAAAAGAAAGAAGAAATAGAGAAAAGAAGTAGAAGAATGAAGAAGAGGAAGGGGAGGAAGATGAAGAAAAAGAAGAGGAAGGTGATGATGAAGAAGAAGGGGATGAGGATGCAGAGAAAGAAGAAGAAGAAGAAGAAGAAGAAGAAGAAGAAGAAGAAGAAGAAGAAGAAGAAGAAGCGGTTTACGTTTGTCAAATATTTTTTAGCTTAGCTTGATCTATTGTCTCTTGACGATTGGAATGTTGATATTTTGATGGAGACCGTTGAAGATGACACGCAATTACATTTCGAGAATTCGGTGACAGTTTTTCTCACAGAATCAGCTTATTTTTCCGTATGAGATATTTGCCTAAGTATATGTCGTTGCATTATCTTATATCATTTCTTTTTATCTATCTCTTACTTGTTTCAGTCATTAAACTGCGGCCATGTTGGGGCACCGCCTTGAAGGACTTTAGTCGAACAAACCGGCCGTAGTATCTTTATTTTTCTGTCACTCTGGTACTCTATTGGTCATCGTTGCCGCACCATCAGGTTACGTGGATGAAAACACATCAACACTGCTTGCATGCGCTGATAGGGAACAAGCACAGATACAAAGGCACACGCACACACACAAGCAAATATATATATTCTCAATGGGCTTCTTTCACCTTCCATCTACCAAACCTACTCACAAAGTTTTGGTCGGTCCGAGACTCTGGTAGAAGACACTTGCCCAAGCTGCCATTATTTTATGCGCCTTTTCCAAGCTTACCCAGGCTCAAGGGCCCGGTTTCCCGGTTTCGCTGGCGTATGTGTTCCTCCAGATTGACAGAACGCCAGTCCATCGCAGCGTTACTCAAGAAACACGAAGAAAGCGTGAGAGAAAGTTGGGGCGAAGAGTACATGAGCCGCCACCCACCCCCATGCCGGAGCCTCGTGGACCTTTTAGGTGTTTTCGCTCAATAAACACACATAACGCCCGGTGTGGTAATCGAATCCGCGATCCTCCGACAGTGAGTCTGCTGCCCTAACCACTGGGCCATTGCGCCTGCAACATGTTGCCATTTCGTGGGACTGAACACAGAACCATGTGATTGAAAACACAGCCGTAATTTACTATTGTCCTTGTGATCACTCCATGCAGGAGTGAACTTTCTTTCACTGCACACCTTGTCTTAAAAGCAGAAAGCGCTACACACGATGTGGCATCTTAGAAATGCAAGTCTAATGAAATGAAACGCAGTACGGACGATGTGTATGGGGAGATGGCTAAGCTTCATTTTGTGGCAGCATTTTAAACACGTATAACAACAGATTAGAGAAGAAACAGGGTAGATAAATAAAGAGAGGGAGAGACAGAAAGGGAACGAAAGGAGGGGGAGAGAGAAAGAGAGGAAAGGGAGGAATCAGTATGAAGGTTGTGTACAAATATCAACTGGTAGGAAACGTTTCAGAAACAGAACAGCGATTACCATATTCCCATTCGAGCTTGCCCGAATGTATTAACAATATATAGGCACACCATTGTTTCGATTTCAGCATTTTCTCGTCTTCATTATGAATTCTTACCGGTTTGGTTGACACCAGCACGCACCAGCAAATAATTTAATTTCAAATTCTATAAAGAACCACAAAACATGCTTGGTTTCGTTGATTCGAGGGGGTCTTAGGCTGAAGAAGGTCAATCAGGACGAAATCCCGTGATGTCAAAGACCCTTTACCTCAGGAAACATAATGAGTTTTAAATACCGTAATCAACTGAAAGAAAAACGTTGTTCTCCGAAGAGGAAATAAAGTAAGAATTAGTACCTTCACTTTCGAATCTATCGGAAGGTATTAAAATATGTGCGCTAT
>NC_043010.1:39278767-39311267 GCF_006345805.1 Octopus sinensis
ATTTTCTTTTCTTTTCATATATAATACCATTGATATCTCTTTTAGCGTCTACATAAGTCCCGGCACATCTTCTCTGGGTTGATTAATTTGTTTTTGAAGCATTTTGATAAGCACCAACCGCAAATTTTGGGGCCCCATAGCTACAAAACTGCTGTTATATAATTTAGATACTTTTTAATTGCTTTTGTTGTTTTATGTGCTAATGTCTTTTTTTTTTGTTCATGTAAATATATTCTCTTTTTTCTTGTAACAAACTCACTGCAAAGAAATATCTGTGGCGGTGTCCCCGCTGACTATTGAAACGTATCTCTCATATTTTCCCAGCGCTGGATCACGATGTATCGTATCACCATGAAAGGAAATATATCCCACTACAAATTGTTGACACTTGGATAAATTTGGCGGGACAAATTTTCACTACTTGTGTTAGTGTTGGTAATGGGAACCTCAAAGATATGGGCAAATGTTCCCGCTAAATCGTTTACTCAAATGTTCTGGAAAATTTAGCATATGGTTATAAAAGTCTAACCAGATACATCATTCGTCCACGGGAATCTAGGACACGTTGTTCAGTAAGTTGGTCTCCAACTCTCTTTTTCTTATTTCATCATGCTTGTGTGGTGTTCGAGAAATGACTCCAGACTTGAATTTTACCGTCAAATGAAGCACACCGTTATATTGAGCGGTTTCAATATATTTTGCCTTCAAAAACTATGAGCTACATTCATGATATTATCTATCATGTTGCTTTGCAGAAAACACCCAACTAATATGTTCGTTGTTTCAAGAACGTTGTTTTATAAGACTATAAGTACACACGTAATTATAAACGATGCAGGTTAATATCCTATGTGGAAACACAAATTAATACTAATCTGGTCATTCTTATTTTCACATGCAGTCAACTTCATATTATTAACTACCAAAAAAGAGTTTATGAATTAAACACCATACAGAAATCTTGTATTCTTGAAGTGTGTTGTTTTGGTCGTAGTATGTGTAGGTTAAGTTATCCTTTCAAGATGTTCCATCAGAGAAAGTACTGCCATAAACATTTTCTACTTAGAATGAATATTTATAGTTAAAGGGTGATTAGAGTGAACATAAAGCTGATACCTAGATATTTTCGACTTGCTATTTTTCTTTTGTTTCCGGGGAGACGTTAGGGTCAATATGAAAGAATATTTTTCCAAACTAATTTTTGTCATATTTAAATTGTTGAGAGAAATTATTCCGTCATATTCTGTAATGATAATCACTAAGGAACATCGTTCATGCACTCCTGTTCAAAACACTAAAATATTTACAACCACATCATAACAAAATTAATAAACACTGGTAATTAAAGACCAACTTGCCTTTGTTTCATGTCAACCGATGCCAATTACTATTGGTTATCAATCAAAGAAATCGACTCTAGGAGAAAAAAGAAAATGTAGGAGAGTTATATTAGCATAAGACTTAACATCTCACTTGTATTTACGCTCATAGTTTCAGGACACAGGGGTTGCCATGAAAGCAAGAATTTACGTAAAAGTATTGATGGGCAATGAAAAAGCTTTGAAGATCCTGGGTTGGACTTGGGTTTGCACACACTAATCAAGTTTCGTTCCCATCCATGTTCCAGCTGTCACATTTGAAGATTATTTTGAAATCTATTGTCTTACATAACAACAATATGGCAGCAAGAACTGTGATGGTTGAATAGATTACGTGTTGCGTAGCTACACTGATATATTGCAAAAATCAGAGAACAAGGAACGTCGTAACGAAAACTTAAAAAGAGAAACAAAATCATGTGAGCATATATTCACAATGCAAAGCAACGAATCCTTCAACAAACTCTTCTGTAGTTCCTAAATTAGAAATAATGTAGTATTAGATACATATACGAGAGTTAAGGTTAGAACAAAATTTAATTTTGATTTCAAATTTTTTTCTAGAAAGGACAGCTTGCAGCTGGGTATGAAGTCGATAACATCGACCCCAGTGCGTAACTGGTTCGTATTTAATCAACTCCGAAAGGAAGAAAGGCAAAGTCGACTTCGTCGGAATTTGAACTTAGAATGTGGCGACGGACGAAATGCCACTAAGCATTTCACCCGAGGCGTTAATAGTTATTTTCTACTGTAGGCACAAAGCCCGAAGTTTTTGGGGAGGCGGCCAGTCGATTAGATCGACCTCCGTACGCAACTGGTACTTAATTTGTCGACCCCGAAATGATGAAAGGCAAAGTCAACCTCGATGGAATTGAACTCAGAATGGAGTGACGGGCGAAATACCTATATCTATTTCTTTACTACCCACAAGGGGCTAAACACAGAGAGGACAAACAAGGACAGACAGACGGATTAAGTCGACTACATCGACCCAGTGCGTAACTGGTACTTAATTTATCGACCCCGGACGGATGAAAGGCAAAGTCGACCTCGGCGGAATTGGAACTCAGAACGTAAAGGCAGACGAAATACTGCTAAGCATTTCGCCCAGCGCTTAGAATTTTCCAATCTCGCCGGCTTAGAACAATATTTACTAATAGCCAAAGACGACCAGAAATGAATTTGCGACACATAAACTATATAAATATATAAATGGCGTAACAAATGAAAAAAAAATGAGATTCAGTTCAACAAAATTTATTACAGTAACCACCAAAAATTCTTGAACTTAGAAAGCTGCGACTTCAAATTCCCAGCTCTACAACAAAGACACGTCATTTCTATATATTATTGCACACGTAGGCAATTTTTGTGCTGCTTTCGCAATTCTATATGCCATTTACTTACAGGCAATTATTTATACACATACACATATACATATTTTCATATTTTTATATTGTCTGACGATTTATCACGTAATGTCTGTCTTCCGTCTTTCTCTTTCTCCCTTCTGTTTACATATGTATGTATACGTAGGTATTGGTGACTTGTCTGTGCAGATAACGTATGCGTGTATGCATAAATAAAGAAACGCCTATCCATATATATGTATATATGTGTGTGTATATGCATAACCATATGTGTATATATATCTTTTTATTTATATTTATACATGTATAAGCACACGCACAAACACATACACATCTATGTATATATATATATATATGAAAATATATAAGGCATACACAGGCATTCACGTGTACACACATACACATATACATACATATATATACATGTATCTCACACATGTACATACATATATACATACATGCACACATAAACGCACATACAATCAAGTAAATTACAATGATATGCACATCGCAGGAGAGTCAGTCTTTAGCAAGGTTAATTCTTTAGTCTGCCTCGTGCCAGAAGCATGGGGAAGCGAAATACGGAATATTACAATTTAATCATTCCAATATACTTTCTCTAATCACGCAATGTTATACGGTTATGAAATACTAAATGTAAAAGCGTAAATATATACATAAACATATGCATATTCACACACACACACACACACACATATATATATGTATACACACACTAACATATGTATATATATATATATATATATATATATATATATGCAGTCTCGATATGCAACGATATTCATGAGGTTACATACATAATGCAACATATACAAAAGTGCACGTATACATACATACACGGTTGGCACTCTTCACTCCGTCGGTTGCGACGACGTGGGTTCCAATTGATCCGATTAACAGAACAGTCTGCTCGTGAAATTAACGTGCATGTTGCTGAGTACTCCACAGACACATGTACACTTAACGTAGTTCTCGGGGAGATTCAGCGTGACACTGTGTGTGACAAGGCTGGCCCTTCGAAATAGATGTACAACAAAAACAGGAATAAAAAGTGAGAGTAAGTTGTGTTGAAAGAAAACAGCAGAGTTCACCACCATCCCTTGCCGGAGCCTCGTGGAACTGTAGGTGTTTTCGCTCAACAAACACATTCAACGCCCGGTCTGGAAATCGAAACCATCATTCTTCGACCGCCAGTCCGTTGCCCTAACCACTGGGCCATTGCACCTCCACACATACATACATACATACATACAAGCATACATGCACACATGCAAAAATACCCTCTTGTTAATGTTGAAATTCCATACATACATACATGCATACATACATACATACATACATACATACATACATACATACATACATACATACATACATACATACATGCATATGCTTGTGTTCATATCGGTACTCTTTCGTTTCTGCCAGGCTGGATATAGGCAGATTAGAGTTCTTATATTCTTACTGCCGCAATTTTTATTTTAAAATGGTGAAATCTGTATCTAATCCCAGAATATATTACAGTGATCCCTCACCATACCGCGGTTCAGTTATCGCGCATCAGTACATCGCGGTTTACCTATCGCGTATTCAGTACATCGCGGTTCATCTATCGCGCACTCTGTACATCGTGGATTTTTCTGAATAATATATGTAAATTTGTCTCGCAGACTCCTCAGTATATCGCGGGTTTCTGCAGCTGATAAGTATATTTATTTTTTATGTTTTAATTATTTCTGTGGAAGGTTTTAGAACGTAACACCCGCGATAGTCGGGAGATTACTGTAATGATATTTTTTCTGTGTTTATGTATTTTTGACTTTTTTTTTTCATGTTCAACCCTATACACATAATGTTCTGTGGTCTAACTTAGTGACAACAGTAAAAATATACTTTTCAAGAGTTTTCTCAATTCTTAATAAGATGTGCATTTGAGGGCCAAAGGGCATATTAGAACAATTACCCTACTAGGACAATTACAATACGACAACTAAGACAATTACACTACGATAACTAACCCCCTAGGACAACTAACCCCCCCCCCTGGTTAATTACCTCCTCTTCAATATATTAAGAAGTTTTTAACCATCATCTAAAAGTGCAAATTATACGCGATTACTCGCAAATATTGTATCACATTTATAATTTCATAACGGCAATAATGCGGACTAAAATATTCAAATATTTCTTTCTAGAAATAATCCACAACAAACACATTTCGTCAATATTAAAGTCTTCATTAGATTTTAAATAACATTATCAAAACGTAAAGGTAAAACAAAACAAATATGATTTATTTTCTTCCAGGCACCAATATACTGTAACAGTAGTTTTTCACGTTGTTCACCGACCGACTTTTCCTTTGAAAAATTCAGTGGAATCATTCGATCACCTTACACAAATTATTTTCCTCCTGAAACTTAAAAAAGAATACACACCTTTCTCTAAGCCGATACATTAAATTTCCCCCAGATAAAAAATAGTGGAGGGGTAATGACCCAGTGGTTAGGGCAGCGGACTCGCGGTCGGATGATCGCGATTTCGATTCCCAGACCGGGCGTTGTGTGTGTTTATTGAGCGAAAATATCTAAAGCTCCACGAGGCTCCGGCGGAGATTGGTGGCGACCCCTGTTGTACTATTTCGCTCACCCTTTCTTCCTGTTTCTTGACTAACGCTGCGACGAACTGGTGTCCCGTCCAGCCGGGGCGAATACATACGCCATAGAAACCGGGAAACCGGGCCCATGAGCCTCGTTAGGCTTGAAAAGGGCGCATAAATTAATAATAATAAATAGCGGCTTATACACCGGAAAATACGGTACACATCGGGGATTAACTGCTTAGGGATAATTATCCTTGTGGGTAATTGTCCTAGTGGGTTGTTGCCCTGAGAGATAATTGTCCTCGGGGGTCTATTGTCTTTAGGAGGGTAAATCTCCGAGACACCCAAAGGGAAGCCGTGCAACAAAGTATACATCTTCTGTATATATTACTCCAGGCTGGTATGCGCTGAATCATCTGATAAGATCCTGTAAGAGAAATATGTGGCTGAATGTCACAAATAAATACGTTAGTAAATAACATTTGCGTTCGCAGTATGGCTCTGACTTGAATCCCTTATTGCAAAGACATTTCAACATAATACGTCGTATAATATACTTTTTAGTGGATGTGTATATGTGTGCTTGTTTCTATACTTTTAATATGTATTGGTGTATATGTGAGCGTGCGTGTATCAGAGTGTTTGTAACTTTAAGTATATGGGGCTACATACACTTGTGTCAGTACGTGTCTGTGTCCCATGCATATTTATACATACATACATACATATATACATACATACATACATACATGGGTGTATGTGGGTGTCTTATAAATGGATATTACGAAATACAGCTGCTGAATTCCCGATAGATAAGTGCAAAAGGTTATTTATGCAGTTTCCGATTCTGCATATTAAGCATCGGAGAATTACTTTTCTCTTGTATTATATATATATATAAATGTATTTTGTTTGACTCTCTACTCCGTATTGCCTGACAAGATAAATGGTTTAATATGATCCTGTCAGACATAAGCTATTACACACTACATGGACGGTGAGTTATGATTATGTTAATACAAATACGGGCGATTACTTTGCCAGATGCAGTTGATCACTTAAATATAACAGTATGGTCAGTATTTACTTACCACCTAGATCTCATTCGTACTTCTTTTTTATCTCTTTTTTTTTTGAGTTGAAATTGGGTTCCAGTCATATTTACGTATTGTTTTCTTTTGGTTCCAAATACCAAATACATTTCCTATAGATTTTCCCCTGAGATTATGTAACATTGTTCATTTATATCAGCAGGAAAACTTCAGCGATTGCGTGAGTATAATGACTTCGGCGCATATAATAGCAGTATGATAGGAATTTAATACATTTTTACTACAGATTAAAACTGCATTCCATTACCGTTTCTTTGCTAATGTTTACCTCACTATCTTCTGGCAATAAACTATAATACGCTGATGTCCATATACTCTGATGTATATCCATCGGAGCACCCTAAACAAATATTTTTTTATGATACTGTGATGATAAAATAAGTGACTACCATGCTATTGGCTCTTAAAAAAATGTTTGTGTTATGATACTTGTGTGAGAAATCGTAACGTTTCTCTTATTTTCTGTAATGTGTAATGATGCGCAATTTAAAAGATATAAACAAATTGCTCTGCACGAAATTTAATCGACTGCAGAAGATACCAGAGGTGCCGTGATAACAGGGCCCACTATTCATAGCCTGCTGCAGAGGATCGAACAGACATGTGCAATATGATTTTTTCAATATTCTGTTGAACTATGTAAGGTGGGGAGCTGAATCCTTAGCACGCCGGAAAAAAGGCTTAGCGGCATTCTGTCCATCTGTATGCTCTGTGTTAAAAATCCGCCAAGGTCGACTTCGACTGTCATCATTTCGGGATCGATAAAGTGATATTTGAGCCCTAGGGTCAATGGGGTCAACTTGTCCCTTCCTTCGAAATTTTGTCAAAATCTGAAACCAATATTTTGTTTAACTTTGTAAGGCTGCTAGGAGACAGAATCTTTTGCATGCCGGGCAACACACTTCGTAGCATTCCACACGTCTTTACGTTCTGAGTTCAAATTCCACCGAGATCAACTTTGCTTTAAACCTTTCGGAGTCCATAAAATAAGCATTGTGTTCAATGATACTAACTTGCTCTTTTTGATCTTGAAATTGCTGATCTTGAAAGCAATATTTTATTGAAATCTTGCTTAGATTGAATGGAGAGAAGACAGTAGGCTTTCGATGTTGCTCATCACTACACTAGGTTTTTTGAATCGTAGATATATTTCTCACTCTTGAATTTATATTCAATTCTTGGTTCTTGATTTTATTATCGTTTTACACCGAGTGCAATTGATATTCACCTTTCTCTATCACATTTATCAAATTACTTCGTTTACTTCCAAAGTCTATTATTTTTCAGTAATTATCTCATTTTATAAGAACCCGGACATAAGCTCGGCTCACAAATATATAACTTATGTTAAAGCTCCTGAAGTTTAAACTATTTATACCTTTTATCTTATTCTATAATTGTGTTCAGGCTATTTAGTAAAACGCCTTTCAAGTATATTTCTTTCGTGTCTTTGTGATAATTTTGTGTTTTATGAAATTTTAAGTATTTCATGTGTCGCTCTCATCTATTTCCTGTTATTGTTACCTTTACATTCCTCGTAACACTCATCGTTTTATTTCGCTTCTAAGTAATTTCTAGATCAATGTTGATACTTTCTAGCAATTACCTACTTCTTTAAGAAACTCGAAACTCTTTTCACTTATGTTTGAAGTTGAAGAAGCTTACTTTTTCAGTTTGTCGTGGTTTAAATATTGTCGTAAGTGGTTCTGGTCAAATTATCCAATTTCGTTACTTTTAATTTATTTTTCTTATGTATACAGGTGAAAATATAAAACAACGTACAATCAACTGCAACAAAATGATTTCTGTCGCCGGTGAGTGCAAAAACGTCTTAGTAAATGGCATGTCACAATTTCTGTGAAAATTAAATAGAGGATCAGTACAATGCATAAGAATTCGTCGAAAATGCCCGCCACGTTTCGTTGCTACGAACAGAATTCTAAAAATCGTTATTCTTTTACAAATTTCTTAATGTCATTTGTCATTTCATGTTAAGCATAATCAAGGAATTCATATATCATACTAACAATGAAGTTACCCATACAGTCACATCACAAATATATACACTGACATCAATATGTGTGCGCGTGCGTGTTGGTGTATTTCCTTTTGTAAGAGCTTATGCATGTATATATATAATAGTGTACAAACAATTTAAGTATTTATACACGAAAGAGGTGACCTTTAACAGGACACTTTACATGCTAGAAAGGGCAGTGAAAGCCCAAACCACGAGCAAATGCAATTTTAAAGGGAATGAAAATAAAAAAAATGTTTTAGTTACTTCCAAACTCGAGTTCCTGTATTAATGAGTAAATAAATTAATTTGTCATCTGTACTTCATCGGTGAGGTAGACAAAATTTATGCATATTTATGTAGCGAATACGTAACGAAAATACACGTGCAGCATACGTACAACTTATATTTTCATTTCCAGGGAAATTGCTAGTGCTTAAATCTCTCATGAGAGTAGACGGTGCTCGATTTTGAAACCAAAATAATGATTTTATTGTTACAGGAGTTATACCTATAATGACAAATTACCATCTTTCAACGACAAGCCTAACAGTGTATATGATAATGAGTATTATCTTCCACTCTCAAAGAAGCCAGAATGAGCCTGTTCCCAATAGACTTCAAGAGATAAGCCATGCCTGATATTTTGTTTACTCTCTCTAGACGTGGTGTAGCAGCTGCAGCGTTCTTTAAGTTTCTAAAAGTTTGGTTTTGCTTAAAAGAATCATCGATATTTCGTATACAATAGCAACTCCATAATCTCGGCTGAGATTTCATTTCACGTCCTAACCAGTCACATCGACAAAATTTATCTACGCAATCATCCAAACGATCACTGCTTCCTTAATTCATTCATTCACCCATTCAGGTATACATGTATACACACATATATAGATGTATGCATGCATACACATACATACATACATCCATACATACATATGTACATACATACATACATACATGTGGAGGCACATGGCTTAGTGGTTAGAGCAGCGGACTCGCTGTCGAGGGATCGCAGGTTCGAATCTCAGACCGGACGATGTGTGTGTTTATGAGCGAAGCACCTAAGCACCACGCGGCTCCGGCAGAAGGTAATGGCGAAACTTCTGCTGACTATTTCGCCGCAACTTTTTCTCACTATTTCCTCCTGCATCTTGCAGCTCACCTGCGATGGACCGGCGTCCCGTCCAGGTGGGGAACCTATACGCCAAGAAACAGGGAAAACGGCCCTTATGAGCCAGGCATGGCTCGAGAAGGAACAAACAACAAAAACATACATACATACATACATACGTACATATATGGTGGTTGTGTACTCCTTATGAAGGGTCTAACCACCTCTTGCCCCTATACTTTAGATCCATCATGGCATCTGATGTGACTTTTTAAACCAGGCAACGGATTGATAGGATGCACACATAGTTGCATATCCGATTTGGACGACCAAGAGCAGCACTTAAGTTCTGATCTTTGTGGATCTTAAACTGTCTAATGAGACCTTCGTTAGAATTGCAGACCTCATGGCATACGCGACATTGAAAGGTGTACATAGACGTATAGGCAGAATAGTTGGTGGGTTCGTTTTCCAGCAAGAGAAAGGCCTGGTCTGTCACAAACTGTGCGCACAAAAAGTTCACTGAGATTCGCCTTCTCGACCGCAACACTCATTTTAAATCTCTCTTGAGTCTTGCATACATGCATACGTACGTAAATACATACATACATACATACATACATACATACATACATACATACATACATACATACATACATACATACATACATACATGTATATATGCGTATATACATACGTACATATGTACATATATACATACATTCATGTGACAATAACAATTTGCCAGATGTTTTTAAGAACTAAAGGATGATAAACAAAATAATTTTTTCTTCTTAACTTTATTACCAAGTTGATTGCCGGTCAAAATTTACTATGAGCTAAAACGATAAGTAGAAACATACATGCATGCATACATACCTACATAAAAATATACATACACATATACATACATGCATACATATGCCCAGCGGATGTTAACATGAAGCGGAAGAAGATCAGTGAAAAGAGAATACCTATGCAGAACTGTTGAGAAATCTGCAGTTACTCTATCCACATTAAAATTTCAGGTTTATAACTGTAATTATTGGGGCCCTGAGATATGTAACATCCTAAATACCAATCTTGTGAAATTAGGCTTCTGCCAACCAGAAAAGAGAAAGCTAATTCGAAGATTACAGATCCAATCCATTACTGAATTGTAAAAATCTGTAAAACTTTTCAGAAGTTTACCATTGAAATATATATAGGCATGTCTAGATATGCAAGTATATGCATGAGAATACATACATAAAACATACAAATTTACACATACATACATACATATTTATATACATACATACATACATACATACATACATACATACATACATACATACATACATACGTACGTACATGCAAATACACATTTATAGCAAGTGTAATTAGATGGATAAGTGAAAATCTGGAAAGGCTGGGCGTCTTAGAAAACACAAACACCCAGCTAGGACGGACATAACGAATACAATGTATGAACTGAAATATATGCAAAACTTCATTCTCATTTTAGCTTTTTGTGAACTGAGTTCCAACAATCGAGCATTGTGTCTTTGTAAGAAACCAGCATCTGCCTAGCAGCGAAATTTTAAATATCTAAAATTGGATGACTACATAGATACATACATACATGTATGTATGCATACATGAAGGCATGCATGCATACATACATACACATACATACATGCATACATACATACATACATACATACATACATACATACATACATACATACATACATACATACCAACATACATACATGAATGCCTGCATAAACACATACACATATACTTACTTACTTACCAACCTAGATACATACATAGTTAAATACATACATAGATACACACATACATACATGCATACATACATACATACATACTACATACATACAAACATACGTACAAACATACATACATACATACATACATACATACATACATGCTTACCTACATGTGTGTTTACATATGCGTACTCTAACATTGCGACATTTTGAAAGGTAAACCATGATATTTTGTATCGTGCTACATATGAAGAATTCATAACTATTAGTCTAAATATAAGCATATACATATTTTAGCATATGCATAATTCAGAATTAATATTTGTAAACATATATGCAGACACACATACATAGATGTGTCTGTGTCTGCGTAAAGACACAGTTCTTTGTTTTATAGTTACATGTAAGCAGCAAGAAGATATTCCCTGTTTATTTTTGATGCTAGAATTCGGCTATGCACTCACTTTTGCGCCTAATTCTAGTTCGGAATTTAAATAAATCATATGATCTTTTTTTTTCTCGGGGAAAATATGTAATAAAACATAAAATATTTCAAAATCATACTCTCTCTTTTACTCTTTTACTTGTTTCAGTCATTTGACTGCGGCCATGCTGGAGCACCGCCTTTAGTCGAGCAAATCGACCCCGGGACTTATTCTTTGTAAGCCCAGTACTTATTCTATCGGTCTCTTTTGCGGAACCGCTAAGTGACGGGGACGTAAACACACCAGCATCGGTTGTCAAGCAATGCTAGGGGGACAAACACAGACACACAAACATATACACACACACTTATATATATATACATATATACGACAGTCTTCTTTCAGTTTCCGTCTACCAAATCCACTCACAAGGCATTGGTCGGCCCGGGGCTATAGCAGAAGACACTTGCCCAAGATGCCACGCAGTGGGACTGAACGCGGAACCATGTGGTTGGTTAGCAAGCTACTTACCACACAGCCACTCCTGCGCCTCATAGTACGTTAAAACAATTTGAAATCCTTCCAAAAATAAATAAGCAAACATTATTTTCTACCGAAGAAATGCGTCGTTATTTGTATATTTTATTCAAACTTCTTGCTTTAATTCTAGTTTTGATTATTTTTAAACGTATTTTTGCTTACTGATTCTTAAAGGAGGAAAATGTGTTTTCATTAGAACGTTTTCAGCATTATATAATTTCTATATATTTTCTTTTAGCTCTCTTTGAATATTCTCTACAAACATATTTAAAAACAACAGCCACATCGCTGAGTAGAACGACAACAACAACAACAATAATAATAATCCAGTCTACTATAGGCACAACTCCTGAAATTTTGGGAGAGTACCTCGACCCCAGGGCATACTTGGCACTTATATCATCGGCCCCGAAAGGATGAAAGGCAATATCGACCTTGTTGGAATTTCAGCTCAAGCCATAAAGACGGACGAGATTCCGCTAGAAATTTTGTCTGGCATGCTAACGACTCTGATAATGGTTTAAAATTTTGGCACAAAGCAATTACATCGACCCCAGTGCTCAATTGGTACGTATTTAATCGATCCCGAGATGATGAAAGACAAAGTGGACTTCAGCGGAAGTTGAACTCAGAAGGTACTGATGGACGGCGAGCTGGCAGAAACGTTAGAACGCCGGGCGAAATGCGTAGCCGTATTTCGTCTGTCGTTACGCTGTGAGTTCAAATTCCGCCGAGGTCGACTTTGCCTTTCATCCTTTCGGGGTCGATAAATTAAGTACCAGTTACGCACTGGGGTCGATGGAATCGACTTAATACCTATGTCTGTTCTTGCTTGCCCCATCTATGTTTAGTCCCTTGTGGGTAATAAAGAAATAGGTACTGATGGACGACGACGAAGACGACAAAGATGACCACCACCACCACCAACAACAACAACAACAATAATAATCATTTCTAATAAGGGAACGAAGCTTTAAATTCTGGGAGAGGGGCTAGTCGATTACATCGACGACGACGCCCACCAACACTGCCACCACCACCAATCCTTTCTATTAAAGGCACAAGGCCTGAAATTTTCAGGGAGCTGAATCATCAAAGTACATATTCTACTACTTCACTGGTACTTAATTTATCGACCCCGAAAGGATGAAAGTTACCTCGGCGGAATTTGAACTCATAATGTAGCGATGGGTGAGATATCGCTAAGCATTTCGTCCAGCTTGCTAACGATTCTTTTCTATTCTAGGCACAGGGCCCGAAATTTTGAGGGAGGGGACCAGTCGATTAGATCGATCCCATTACGCAAGTAGCAGTTAATTTATCGATCCGAAAAGGATGAAATTCAAAGTCGTCCGCGGGGGAATTTGAACCCAGAACGTTGCGACGAGCGAGATATCGCTAAGCATTTCGTCCAGCGTCCAAACGCTTCTGCCAGCGCGCCACCTAAACAACAATAACAACAATAATACTAATAATAATAATAATGATAATAATAATAATAATAATAATAATAATAATAATAATAATAATAATAATTTAATAATGATGATAATAATGATGGTAATAATAATAATAATAATAATCACTTGTTAAGGTTATCTCTACTGATATTCTGTATAAATTATAGCAAGCTCTAATGTAAAACGCACAACTAACACAGTAGAACAGGGTATTAACTTAACATTAAAAAAAAACGTTTAATATATTTTTATTGTATATTATGATTACATAACGAAATACCGCGCCTCTACAAGCCGTTAATAATAACAATAATAATAATAATAATAATAATAATAATAATAACAACAACAATAATAATAATAATAACAATAGTAATAATAATAATAATAATAATAATAATAATAATAATATAATAATAATAAATGCCCTGTACCAGGTAATGGCACTCGTGTCTTCTGATCTTAACTGATTGGATGTGTTATCATGTACATTGTTTGTCTTCGTATAAATGATGGGCTACAGCAAATATTCTGCTCAATACCACAGATTTGCTTGTCAGTTGTTTGACCTTAACCAGTTGACGAGGTACCTTAGTGGCTGACGATATGTGATTCTTTGATCATAAGCAGATGTAGTGGGGGAGCATCACAGCCATATGATGAAAAGAATTCTTAGAGGTTTGGATAATTCACATTTGGAAACCTGAGTGTTTCGTTCATCATCCTTAAACAATCCTTATTCAGGGATCTTTTGAGCCGGTTGGGCTACTCGGCATGAAGAAAATTTTAACTAGGCCTCACCTGCAAGGTCATGCGCTGTTTATCTTGATATGAGATCACCATGTCGCGCACATATGGTTGCGATGCATGTGTCTGGTGTACCCTTATCAGATGGGTAGTCATGGTGGATATACTGGGCTTCGTATAATTTACCTCAGTGTCACTTTGATGGCATGCACTGTTCTGTCACTTAATAATAATAATATTAATAATGATGATAATAATGATGGTAATAATAATAATAATAATAATGATAATAATAATAATAATAATAATAATAATAATAATAATAATAATGGTAATAATAATAATAATAATAATAATAATAATAATAGAAAGAAGAAGAAGAAGAATGGTGTTTATAATAATGCAGAAAAAGTAGGAAGAAACGTTATATTGGCGGTATAGAAAGAAGTGTGAAGCGAAATCGATAAGCTGTACAAAGAAAGCAAAAAAAGTGTATGAATGACGATATACAATTTATAATTAAGGGTTTTAAAAAAATCATAGTATCGTACGAATTTTTGAATTTTTGAATATCTAATGAATTTATATCTTATTAATGAAAACAAGTATCTTAGGAGACTACTGAAGGAAATTATAGTAAAGTGATTCGAAACGATATCTTTATCAAAAATTAGACAAAAAGTTATCTTTATCAAAAATTTAACCAGTCCTTGCGTTGAATGTTCGACGTTCCTGATTACGTTTTCACTAAATTTCCTACTACCATCTAGTATTAGTCATGAGTTCATATTGAAAAAAAATTCCATGAAGGCTTATTTCGTTATAAGAACTAATTGCTCATCCATGTCTTTTGGATCGTTAGAACTTAACACTTTATAAAATCCGAAGTTTGTACTTGTATTCTCTCCTTTTTTATACTGCTTAAACTATGACCCCATTCTATATCGAACTCTCCTTCGTCTGAATATCCTTTGTGTAAACTGTATAAAAGCCACAGTAAGGTTTTCGTACAATCGAGACCGGTTTTGAATTGTATTTCGTTCATATAATGGACGTGTTTCACCTCATAGGAAAACTCTCTATTTATCCATCTCTTTCACTATCTCTCTCTCTCTCTCTCTCTCTGAATGTCTTTTTGTCGGCAGGTTAGTTTCCGCTTCGCAAGAATTATACACGAATTAACATTCTGCATTTTTATTAATTTATATTTTACTTGTATTTTTTATTATGTTTTTGTTGCTCTTTTTAGGAGTCTCCTTGGCCCCAATAATTTGCCTCAAGTTCCTGACTTCATAGGAGCATAAGCGTTTTCCCCGGAAAGGAACTTAAAGGAACATTAGTTTAACAATAGTCTTTTTGTTTGAGCTTTTCAGAGAAATGCTCCTTGTCTCTCCGGTTATAGTTTCTCTCAGCTCTTTTTTTTTTTTGCTCGTGTTGATGGTGGTGGGATCATGGCCTGTTGCTCATACAGGGGACTGAGCAATTTCCCTTCCCTGTGAGAACAGAATAGAATACAGTATTCTCTGTTGCCCTTATATCCACTCCATCAAACTATAGGATTGAAAATTCAATGATCTTACATAGTTCATTTCTTTGGGTCTATATTCTTTTTTACTCTAGGCACAAGGCACGGAATTTTGCGGGGAGGAGGGACAGTCGATTAGATCGACCCCAGTACGCAACTGGTACTTAATTTATCGACCCCGAAAGGATAAAAGGCAAAATCGACCTCAGCGGAATTTGAACTCAGAACGTAGAGCAAATCACTTACCCACCGGATGTCAACGTGATGGTAAGGATCAGTGGAAAACAAACACTTACATGAACTATTGAGAAATGTAATACTAATCTACTCACATTACATATTAGATTGATATAAGTAATTATATGGGTTTGGATATGTATCAAACTGCTTCAGTAACAATTTTGATAAATTAAGTTTATAGAAACCAGTAAAGAGAAAATCAATTACATTTTAGAGATAGAATCTATAATCGAATTGTCGAAGTATGTGAAATCTTCCAGAAGCTTAGTACTTAAGTATATAAGCGCACGTTTATAGCTGCAGTGTAGGCGCAATGTCCCAGTGATTAGAGCAGCGAACTCACGGTCGTAGGATCACGGTTTCGATTCCCAAGCAGGGCGTTGTGAGTGATTATTGAGTAAAAACACCTAAATCTTCACGAGGCTCCGGCAGGGGCTGGTGGCGGTCTCTGCTCTACTCTTTCACCACAATTTTTTTTGTCACTCGTTCTTCCTGTTTCTGTTCTACCTGTATTTCGAAGGGCCAGCCTTGTCACGCGTTAAGGTTTCACGTTCACGAACAGTCTGTTCCGTTGATCGGATCAAATAGAACCCTCGTTGTCGTTACTGACGGCGTGCCACGTAAAATATAGCTGCAACTATCTGCGCGAGAATACACACATAAAGCAAACCATACAAATCTGCATATAGTGCATAATCTGACTTCAAATATTAAGCAGATGTACGAGAACATACGCAGAGACGTTGTTGATGTTGATTAAAAATTCCATTGAGGGAATCTTGAATCTGTTAGAAACCGGTACTTTTTTCTATTTGCAAGACATCCAAAAATAAAACTGAATAGTAACATGCACAAGTGCATACGTACATAGATGCACACATACACACACATACATTCATGCAAGCATACATAAGTACATGTGCGTATTTAAGTTTGTTTTAGTGACTCAGCGCTGCTTTGCATTCATGTGACATAAATGTTGATATTTTTATATAGCTACACATGTACATTGGTCTGTTGTGTGCTAGTATGTAAATGGATATAAATGTGGCCTTAGATAATTGAAATCGCATATGAAAGAAGAAATATATGCATATATGGTTGTTTGAATATATGTATGCACGTACAAATACATATATTTATGCCATATCATATACGTTATATATATATATATACATACATATATCTATATATATGTATATATATATATATGTATAAATATACATATCTATATATGTATATATATATTCGTATATATACATGCATATGCATATATATACGTGTATATATGTATATATGTGTGTATATATATATATATATTATATATATACATATATATATGTAGATATATATATATGTATATATGTCTATAAAAGTATATGTATATGTGGATGTGTATATACGTATATATATATATATATGTATATATATGTATGTATATTATGTGTTAATCTGTATATATATACAAAAACACACGCACGCACGCACACCACACACACACATATATATATATACTTATTCACACACATATGTATATATGTATATATATATTATATATATATATATATATATATATATATACATATATATATATATATATATATATACATATATATATATATATATATATATATATATATATTATATATATATATATATATAATATATATATATATATATATATATATACATATATGTACATATATATATATATATATTATATATATATATATATATATACATATATGTACATATATATATATATATATATATAGTACGGAGAATGTTAGGAAGAAAGTTATATATAAATTGCTGCCTGTCAATTATACGAAGCTACATGATAATGTGTAGAAGTTTCACTGAAAGAAACTCCTGACTGAGGTATTACGAATTATCGATATACTTGTAATACGAAATTTGACAGAAGTGTCAATATGACGAAGACCTACCTTCATAGAGAAAAAGAACAAACAAAACCATACGTTTGGAAAGAAAGTAACGGAAAGGAATTAAATTCAACAATGCAAAAACAGAAAACTATTCACAGAAATGCTTGTGCATGGTGGGGTGTATTCGTAGGAACATCTAAGGAATGGCGAAAACTTTAGGAAAGAGTAATCTTTCTGGAGTTGAAATTTACAGATATTTTATTTGTGTTCTTTCAAAGTGAATCATTATTAATATTCATCCATCTTCTTCGCCCATTATTCCTGGGAAGTTTATGGAGGTACCCTCTCTATAGGCCTATTAGGAGTAACCGCTGTTACAATTTGCGGCTATATTCGCAAGCATGACCAACTGATACTACGGATATTATCCACCTGAGGCTATGAATGTTATCCAGTTGTCTCATTCTTATTTCTTTATTGCCCACAAGGGGCTCAGCCACATGCACGTTAATTTCACGAGCAGGCTGTTCCGTTGATCGGATCGACTGGGACCCTCGTCGTCATGAGCAACGGAGTGCCAACACACACACATTGGTGACAAGGGGCTAAACACAGACGGGACAAACAAAGACAGACAAAGGGATTAAGTCGATTACATCGATCCCAGTGCGTAACTGGTACTTACTTTATCGACCCCGAAAAGATGAAAGGCAAAGTCGACCTCGGCGGAATTTGAATTCAGAACGTAACAGCAGACGAAATACATATTTCTTTATTACCCACAAGGGGCTAAACATAGAGGGGACAAACAAGGACAGGCATAGGTATTTAGTCGATTATATCTGGTACTTAATTTATCGACCCCAAAAGGATGAAAGGCAAAGTCGACGTCGGCGGAATTTGCACTCAGAACATAACGGCAGACGAAATACCGCTAAGCATTTCGCCCGGCGTGCTAAAGTTTCTGCCAGCTCACCGCCTTAAAACTCTCATTCTTTGTATAGGTCTGAAGCCGGTTGGTTCGGCTTGAAAAAACCGTCTTGCAATTCTATCCTCCGATATTTTAATTACTTGGGCGTAGGACTGGAGCGTTGACCCCTAAATGCGGAGAAGTAGTGGTTCGACCGGGAGAGACTCCGTATATGTCTGAGCTATGCAAAACATCGATTAACGTTATTCCAGAGATACTTCGAGAAACCCTATTTCGTTATCATAACTATTGGAACAAAGATAATCACTGATATTTGTTTCTGTTTCAGATAAGATAAGGAAAAGTTGTTTGTCATCTTAATTTGTATTCATATTTTTTCAAAATGTAAGTCGAAGTTGGATTCGGCTGGATTTGAACGCAGAACCTAAAGAGCCGTGAGAAATACCGCACGTCACATTTTCCTACGCATTAGAGATTCGATGAACGCTGAAGAATATCAAAAGACAGAATGTAGAGTAAGGGATTGAAAAGGAACTGATAAAGCGTAATTTTGACATATACGAGCTGATCTCTCAAAAGATAAACTTTCAATGAGGTTTGATTTTGTTTGATTAGTATGGCCTGGTTAAGAAGTTGTGTGCAATGCTTTCGCAGACTCTCTCAGGTCAATGAAACAGACGCAATAAATTGCTGTTCTTGAATAAAACACTGTACAAAATTCTGGCAAAGCAGAACATGGCAAAGTCTTCACATCCGTTTTTGTAGAGGACCATAGAATAAGTATGGCGGACGAGAGGATGAGCGACAAGCAAAACCACGCTAGTAGCAGGAGATAAGTTAGAAAGAAGAGACAGCACAATTTTGTGCCTGTAGCAAGCGATGTCTTCCCGAAATATGTAACTTTAAAGATCTGTCATCTCTAACAAATGAGTAGACTCCTTCTGATCTCTTTCAAGGGATTTTTCACACATTAACAAAGAGTTATACCCTTAATCGAGATGACATTTTAATGCCGTCTGTGTATGAAATGCTTTTGCATTAACTCCCAAACTAGGATTCAACACAACTTACTGAATATGAAGAACATATTCATTATGAATATGAACAAACATATTAATTATGAATATGAAGAAACATATTAATTATATTCTAACAAGCCAGTAAAAGTAATGCCAACCGATTGTGACAATAAATAAGTTGCATTTGTATCTTATGAAGTGTCACTTATTAAATGAAAGTATAGAAAACTATACTTAAGGGCAGAAGAACAAATTCTCCCTGCTGTCAAAGCAATTGACTCTAGAATTCATGGAGATAAACTAGCAAAGATTTGGTATATGTAAAGCGACGAGTAAGAGGCATGCCTGATAATGTAAAAATATCAATACCGATGAACACATATCTACATATGTATCTATAGGCACACACTTATATAGAAATATGATATATGTATATGAATATCTATGCATGCATACATGTACGTATGTCTATAATGAATTAGTATATGGGAAGTGACGTAAAGTAGACATGTCTGATAGTGTTAAACCCAGTGCATATCTACACAGACATACACACACGTGTGTAGGTATGCATATATATATATATATATATATATATATATATATATATAGACATACATACACACACCTCATATTCATCACTTCCCATATCCTGATTCCTTATAAAGACATGCATACAAGCATGCATGCATACTTGTGCATATATCTATGTATATATATATATATATATATATGTGTGTGTGTGTGTGTGTGTGTGTGTGTGTGTGTGTGTGTGTGTGTGTGTGTGTGTGTGTGTGTCTGTATGTTTATCATAAAAGTACAATCTACGTAAGTTGACAATAACTTTGGAATTCGGCCAGAATTCTGGCGTTGTAGGAATATAAATGATAAGAAATATATACTGTATCGGAAGTTCCACCCATAATTCTTTATTTCTTTAATAACTATCTTCAAAGCATTTCTTCTTTTCAACTTTTCCAACTCACTTCTCTAATTCTTTGTCTGAGGTAATATCGTATTTTTATGTCGCACAATGCAATTGAATATTAAGAGACTAAAAAAAAATAGACTGCTCGTAACTATGACAATAATGTATACCACCCATGGCTAAACGTCTCTTAGAAAATACATAACACAATTATTTACTTGTCGTTTCGTTTCAAAATAGGCTTCAGAAACGCCGTAAAAAAATAAGGAAATAAAGAATACACCTGTATTAATCATGTCTGTCAACTATAAAGAGTTTCTCTCTCGTTCTTTCGCCGTCCTTCTCCTCCTCCCTTCTTCTCTGTCTCTCACTCTGCCTTTCTGTCTCTCTCTCACTTTATCTCTGTATATCATATCCAATTACTACCAACGTTATTTCAATTTCTTTGCCATTGTATTGAATTAGCAACTGTCCATCCGTTTTCACTTGACATAAAAGTGGAGAACGTTTAGTATTGCGTAAAAATGAGCGATAATCTGTAATAAAACTACATTCGGCCAGGTTGAGGTATATATCGTTTTCTACACTAGGCACAAGGCCCAAAATTTTGGGGGAAGGGGTCAGTCGATTAGATCGACCCCAATACGCAAACGGTACTTAATCTATCGAGGACTAGTTGATGAAATGCAAATTCGACCTCGACGGAATTTGAACTCATAACGTAAAGACAGACGAAATACCTATTTCTTTACTACCCACAAGGGGTTAAACACAGAGGGCACAAACAAGGACAGACAAACGGACATAGTCGATTATATTGACCGCAGTGCGTAAGTGGTACTTATTTAATCGATCCCGAAAGAATGAAAGGCAAAGTCGACCTCGGCGGAATTTGAACTCAGAACGTAAAGACAGACGAAATACCTATTTCTTTACTCCCCACAAAGGGCTAAAAACAGAGAGCACAAACAAGGACAGACAAACGGATTTAGTCGATTATATTGACCCCAGTGCGTAACTGGCACTTAATTTTATCGACCCCGAAGGATGAAAGGCAAAGTCGACCTCGACGGAATTTGAACTGAGAACGTAACGGCTGACTAAATACCGCTCAGCATTTCACCCGTCGTACTAACGTTTCTGCCAGCTCGCCGCCTTGGCGACTAGGCTGGGGTATATATCACCTTATTAAATATCTTACTCTGTTAAATTCTAGATGAAGCTGCACCTAATATTTCACCTGATCATTAGTTGTAGTTCGATTGGGAACCTTCCAGATTAAAACAGGTAACAACAACAAAATCAATGATAGTAAGAATAACACAACCAAAAGAACAGAAGTTATGCTATCAAGTGGGCTCATAGGAGTGGGCTCATAAGTGTCCCCTGTGGTTGAAAGTTTGATTCCACTTTGTGGCACATTCAGCCGGTGATTCGTAGCATGACTAGAGATTTGTCAGGTGAGTGTAATTGACAGAAATACTATTTAGAGGACTGCCAGGTATCTTTTTGTCTGCATGTATGTATGTATGTATGTATGTATATATGTATGTATGTATGTATGCGTGAATGCATGTATACATGTATGAATGTATATATGTTCAGTTTTATTTCAAGATGCCTTGCCACTAGAGGAGCTGATTTCTAACCTAGATCCAAAGGTACTTCATTGGAATTTCAACAACATCAATAAGGTATTTTCTTATGTATGTGCAGATTTATGGAGATTTAGTTTATGTACGTATTGTAAACAAATCAATGTTCAATTCATAAGTTCAAAAAAGAGGATCTTTTCGGTTTGAACGGCAGTTTTTTAACATAATTTCAAGCTAACTAAAAAAATGTTAAACTTCGTACACTGGTAGAATGTGTTTATAAAACATCTTTTTCTCTTGGCTTTATTGAGAAAATTCTATAGTTTGTGAGATATTTGTTGTTTTTTTCTTCAATTTCTGCAATGTCAACCAATCACTGACGTCTACTGAGGTAAATAACATTCCGTGCCGTATGAATATGTCCCGCGTTTAAGAAACGGATTGGGTTTATTTACATTTGTAAAGAAAAAAAGATACCCTTCCCCCCACCTCTAACCCTAACCCTCACCCTAACTAACCCTAACCCTAACCCTAAAACAGATAGATCGATACTAGGGTCATAATTATGGATCACAATTTCATATGACACCGCTAGAAAAACTGCCGTTCAAACGGAAAAGATCCAACAAAGGTATGTGTAGTTTCGGTTTTGTTCTATAACTACAGCTAGAAAGAATCCGTTCCCCTGTTCTGCTCTTGTTTTCGTTCTGTTCCTCAGTTGTGTTGTTGACGTTGTGTTCAACCATGTTGTTTGTAGCAACTCGCTGCATAGTATATTCAAGTTTCAGTTGAAAATAACTACGATCATGAATTAAAATTCTCCGTGAGTTAATTCATCTCAAGATTAACTAGTTATTTAATTGGGCTGATAGTTGTAGCTTCAAAATTGGAGAGGGTATTAATAATATGTTCGATAAATAGACACCAACGTTATATACACGACTTGTCGC
Organism: Octopus sinensis; assembly: GCF_006345805.1. Classification (NCBI taxonomy): domain Eukaryota; kingdom Metazoa; phylum Mollusca; class Cephalopoda; order Octopoda; family Octopodidae; genus Octopus; species Octopus sinensis. The sequence goes on from NC_043010.1 coordinate 39,302,407, forward strand.
GTCGAGTGTTTGTGTTGTACATGTGTGTGCGTGTGTGTGTCTGTATGTGTGTGTTACGTCAGGTCGCTCTCGGGGGCTGCTGGTAACATGTAATCCGCTACATATATATATATATATATATATATATATATATATATATATATATATATATATATATATGTATGTATATGTATATACGTTTATATACATATGTATATATGTATATATACATATAAAACTGCTTGTTGTTCATGCACCTGTTTTGTCTTTTGTTTTCCTGTAAATTTCAACTGCACACACACATACACAAATATATACACACACACAAACACACACACAGACACACACACAAACACCCGCATATATATGCGCTTGCGTGCGCGTTTGAACTTCCGTTATCTAGGCAAAAACATGAAAAATCGAAACGAATTCAGTGTCAGTTTAATACCTCAGTTAACTATCTCCCCTAACATCAGCGTTCTCCTTCCGTTTTGAGTTGATATGATTGACTAAATCTCTTTAACTCGTTTCTTTAACTACGAAGCGGTTAAGGTACTGAAAGCAGCTAAATGTTAGTGACCCTTGTAGAACGTATTATCGGAACAAAATAGCAAAATAAGATGTTGAATTAGTTGTGATATTATTAGACAAGTTAAAGCGTCAAGTAAATTCAAGACATTTATAAAGATCTGAATGAAATTTCAATAAGAAAATATAATACAACTACATCCAAGTTGACTTACGAGAAAAATTTGGCAAATAAATTTAAAAGCAACAGCAAAGCAACCAAAATAGTAACAAGATAAATATAATTGGGCTCTTTGTGGAGAAGAGAAACAGGATAATTTAATGTTCTCTCAAGATTAGACTCCATTGAAAAAAAAAAAGAGGAAAAAGTTGTTAGTGAAATATATTAATGTTAATTTCAATAAAACGTTATTGTGCTTCACCACGCAGCTTTACTAAAATCGACATTGTTTTTCGCTTCAAAATTATTTTCAATTTTTTTCTCTTCTCTGCTCTTCATGGAGAATCACTACCCAGCACTTTGAATACCTCACCTATCGATTCTCTACAGCGTAATTACATTAACCTTAGACTCTTCTTCGTTATTTAGCTGATTTTCATATTTTTTTTTATTTTGCTTTATTTTTCCATTCTATGACTCTGCTTTCATAAATTTCTATTAATCTACTTTTTTTACTAATTTATTAAAATTTTTGTGATGTCGTAGAATTGTTTTAACGCTTTCACCCTCCAAATAATATCACTAGAATATCCATAATTACTACTAACTCTTCTGTTAATCCACGTCTGAATCTTTATTATTCGCTTAATGATTTCAGTTGTTGGATTGTTGGTAGCTGATGCGGCTCCTTGAAGCATTTTAGTCTGTGCTCCTCAACCTACTCCTTTACATGCTACCTATCTAATTGTCCCCTGAAAATATTAAATACAGTCATGATCTTTGAATAGATAATTCAGTCGTGTTATGTATACATTCATTTATCTTTATTCTTTCTGTTGTCTTTTTCTCTCTCGTGACTTAGAAATTCCATTTACATTCAGACAGCCGAGATAACTCATATATATATATATAAAAATTAACAATTGAGGATAAGATCTTTAAAAGAAATTATCAGTAGTCAGCGTGAAAAACCTCGTAAGAGAAAAAATCCTTAAATTCTTCCTCTTTGAAAATATTCATTTATATTATATTGAGGGTACTACTATTCGTAGATACTACATGCTACGACGAATTCTACGGTTGGCTATCGAGTTTGTAATGTTATGTTTTTTCTTATATTTCTTGAGTTTGTTGCACTGACGAACATGAAATGCATATTCTGCATTAAATGCGAAATCACATGTGATATGTAACTGAATTCTTTTTTAAAATTATGTGTTTTGAAGTTTTGCATTCGGTAAAATTTTGTTTATTTTTAGTAGTTTTGACCGCATTGGTCCCTCTTAGCGTGTTGGTATCTACGAATAGTAGTACCCTCAATATAATATATATATATATATATATATATATATATATATATATATATATATATATATATATATATATATATTACCATAATAAAACAATCACTACAAACTATATTGTTGTTTCATTTCTGATTTTTGTATGATTGATTTTGCTTTTGAAAGTTCATTCTTATTTATTTGGTACTGTTGTTGCTGCTGAGTGTGTGTGCGTGTATATGTGTGTGTATGCTTGTGTGTTTTATAATTATTTTTATAGCTAAGTAAGGCGGTATTCTGTGAGAAACAGAAGAGTGTTAAGCAGAATAGATAGCTGAAAAGTTACATTCTAGAATATTAGGTTTTGAGTTTAAACCTACATAAGTCATCTTTAACTTTCGTTCTTCCGGAATCGATAAAATTATGTGCCAATCTAAGGCTCTTTATTCAAAGGATTATCAGAGTATTGATCAAAACGCTTTGCTGTAATTATTCACAACACCTGTACCGACGCTGGTGTATAGATATACCGGCCCACGACTTTCCTCTGGGTATCACGGGTAAGTTACAAAGGGGAAATCTTTTACAATTACAAATACTGGCTTTCCGTTAAATGAAACAGACAATGTTAACCAAACATGCGCCCTGGAATAACTTTCCAGACTCAAATTCAGGTTACACATACTACTCTAGCCGATCTGTAAAGAATATCTGTGCTCCAGCATGGTTGCAGCTCTTGAATGGAAACTGTTTAAAGAGGTAAAGTGGATTTAATTTTTTATTAGTTATTGACATTGTTATACAGTTGATTTTGTTTCTTACATACACACATACACAAATTTCGGCAGGGTCGTCGTTGTATCAATAAGAAAGATAAACATTGGTTCCAATTCACTTCTTTTATTAAAATTAATTAACTAATTAACTATTTCACCAATCAGCCGCCAGTCGATTGTTTCATTAATTTCCACGTCATCTAATCAGCTACAGCTGTCAAAGGTCTTTCGTCTACCAACAATTGATTAATTGACCGAATGATTAATCAAATTGGATATTATAAAATTGGGTAATCAGTAAACTAGTTGACTAATTTAAAGAAGTGAAATACAATCACTTTATGTGTTAATTATTGGCACAGTGACCCTCCCGAGATACAACAAAATATATGTAGAGGCAAGCAATGAAAATCTTGATACTGCATTTATGAATTATTTTTGTAAGATTCCTGGTGTGAAATCGTCTGTTGAAACAGATATTGTTATTAACCAATAACAATAGATAGTAATAATGTGTTTTGAATGGCACAACAATGTACTATAATTACTGGTATATTTTAATCATCCATAGTCTGATATAATATTTCGGAATATAAAAATTCCTTCTTCAGATATCCTTAGGGATTTATCGAGTCATTGCTAAAATCGATTTTCCAACGGCCTATGTTCTATTTTTTCCTTTTCTTCCTTCTTCCTTTCTTCCCTTTTTTTCTTTCCATGGAAGAGTCTCTGCACCGGCCTCACGAAGCTCCTTCCGGAATTCCTCATGAGAAGTGCATGAGGGTGGCTATGTCTCAGGCTCGCGTGTGCTGGGACATCCGTTGCACTGCTTTTAAGTTAAGTATTATGCATGCAGTTTCCTTTTTTCTCCTTCACTTTTCCCTTCCTTTTTTCTTTTCTCTTCCCCCTTTTTTTCATAAATGATACATGAGCATGTCATAAAGGAAACATTACACGCATCCAGATGTAGCTAGATAATATATTGACTGCCAAGCTCCAGCCCTAGTCTGTCTATGAGAATAGCTTTGTTTAATTCTTGAATTACCCAATTTATTGATTGGCCTCAATTGTGGCTGTTTTGCTTTTGTCGGTGTTATATTTTGGGATGGTGATATTTTGTGGTGGTGATGGTGTCAAATAAAACACACACACTACATTCGTTCTTCACTCGTTTATTATTGTTCTTATTCCATCTTATGTCCATTGCCTGGAAATCTTTCGTCACACACTTGTGACCTCTTAGGCGACATTTCTATCTCATATGTATTTTCCCGTTCTGTTTAGTTATGACCATGCCGGAGCGCTAATTCAATGCGTTTGGCCGAACAAATCTACACCAATTCGCTTCTTTTTTTCTTTTTTTGTTTTTACTCTTACTTATTCTATCAGTTTGTTTTGCAGAAATAGCCACGTTACGGAGACGTAAACAAACCAACACTGGTTGCCAAGTGGTGGGAAACATACACATAAACCTACTTATCAATACACAAACGCGCGTGCACACAAACACACAATCACACATACATATACAAGGTGCATCGCAATACGGTATGCAACTCTTCTAGGAGAGGTAGTAACACCTGTCCTATATTATTGCAATTTTAGTATAATTTTCTATACATCAAATAAGCTGACCTGCCGACCTTTTATTCCAGATTGACATGGCTCTAACAACGTTTTTAAAACGATCCACACAACACTGCCTGTCGCTGCTGACTAGTTTGCAAAATATACTCTGGACGTTATGACCATGTGAAACCTTCCTCTGCCACAAAGTTTAGTATTAAAGTGGATAAAAATGCTACAGAAATGTATGGAATGACTCAAATTGCTTATGCAATAATTTGTATGCTCCCACATCTATTTCTCGCCAGCGAAAGAATTTCCAAGACGGCAAAGAAGCAATAAGAAACTCTGACGGATCTGGTTGAGAAAATTCGCAACTTTTGGAGGAATAGCGTCGTATGTCTGTAAAGACAATAAGCATACAGTCTGGAGGTGTGGTAAATGTACACAGAATTATTCATGGATCTCTAGACTTGTGTGCAAAATTAGTGAAACGGTTGTTCTTGGGGTTTAGTGTCGAACATGAATGGAACGAGTAGGCGGCAACAGAGAAATGGTTCAGCTCATTACCTTAAATCCAAGAGTACTCAAGTATCTGGTGATCTCTAAGAAGAGCTAGATCTGTTATCACACTGAAATCAAGCCACAGAGTGCTGAATGTAAGGATCCTCGCTCACTTAGACCCAATAAGGCCACTCAAATTAAGTCCTCGAGGAAGCTCATGAAATTTTAACAGTGAATTCTGGCAATGCATCTCACATAAGTAAATCTACTTGCACTGACTGTAAAGAGATCTTGGAGTGAATAGCAGTGATAACAAAATTTAAGACATGCACATTGATCTCCATCAAATAAATTAATGTGACTCAAGCCGTTCATATTTTATACAGTTATTGGTTGATGCAAATATTTCAGTAATATTTTACCGTATAGCCAATCAATGACAGAAGTCAATTTATACAACACTTCCAAATCAAAATGAAGAAAGAATAAAAAGTAAAAACATTTTACGCAGAATATTTTCCTATAAAATATCAGATGAATCTCTCAACTAATTCGCAAACAAAAGAGAATAAGCCGTCGAACAAATATTTAAAACTCCTAGATCACAATGCGACACACAAACACACAAAGATGCTGGTAATCAGGGTAAAGTCTCAAGTAATCAAAACAAAAATGGCAATGACGAAGACGATGATGATGATGATGGCGATCGTGATGATATAGGCACAAGACATATGTTTGACGGGACGATGTAGTGTATAAGAACGACCCCTGCACTTGAGTAGTACTACATAGTTATCGATCTGTATGTAAGAAGCAAAACGACTGGCATCTCCATGGCCACACAATAAACAAAAAAACAGTTTATGGAGCTTTTGAGGGAGCCCTGGAAAAGATTTTGTCACAAACGTTCAGAGTTCTTCCACTCGGGTCAGTAACGCCTACACTGGAACAATGAACCAGTTCACAGTTCCATCCTAGTAAGCAACTACTCGACAGAGGTGGGCATCAAGGCTATTTCTTGTCACCCCTACATTTCAGACATTGTTCTCTATGAATTTTTGGTTGTTTTTAAAGCTGAAACAGAAACTCAAGAGCAGCCATTTTGAAGATATTGAGAAGATGAAGGGTGCTTGTGAAAAGGATCCTGGGCACAATCGCTTTGTAGTATTTCCATGGGGCTTCACAGAATTGCTGAAGTGTTACAAGTGCATTGATGTCAGAGGATACTACTTTTGAAGACACTATAATTTTCTGCTTCTTTGAAATTAATAAATATCTCTCTTGAAAAGGTCTCAAAACTTCGAGAATGCACCTTGTTTATGAGACAAGCTTTCTCAAAGTTTTCGTCGATTTGCACTCAAAGTAGAAGACACGTATCCAAGATGAAGAAGTGGGACTGGAAACGAAACCATGTTGCAAGGATGCGTTTTGGTTTCGGTTGGTGCGTTTGCCAATCACATTTTCACGGTACTTCGAACTTTCAGATAACGAAGTGTTCTAGCTTCACATGATGTTCGTCAAACAGAGCACTTAACACAAGCACGCATATATTGTTCTATAGCCATGGCTGCGGTTATTTTTGACTTCATCGATTATCGTTGTGGATAAAGAAGAGCAGTTCTTCTGTTTATCTTTTTCTTATGATATTCATTTTTACTGTTGTTTTTATAAACGTTAATCTTTCTCTATTGTTTTCTATTTTACAATTTCGTTTGTTCTTTTCATTGTTGAGGCTATCGTTGTTTTCTATTCATGTTTCCGTTTCGTTCTTTATATATTTTCTTCTATGAATTTATGTCGACTTACTCTCTTTACTTCGTTTTACGTTTGTTTTGGCTTGTGGTCAGTTACATCTGAATTTTAACGACAATTGATTTTTTAAAAATGATTAATGTCGTTTATAAAATACAGTAAAGATAAACCGGAAAACAAAATAGATTTTATTTTGCGATGGGGAGTTCATTCTAGAGAAAGGTGTAGCAATGTTCAAGAGATAAGCGTTTGTGCTTATCGTGTGTATGTGTGTGTTCGGTTGTGGGCTGAGATAAACAAAAAGGGAGAAAAGTGGAAAGTGTGAAGCTGTGGCTCTCAGGCTTTGCCGTACTTTTTGTTGCAAGGCATATGCGGTTGGTGAGTTTATCAATGACAACAGTTTCATGTTATTTCTAACTTTCAGATAACGGAGTGTTCCAGTTTCATATAATTTTCGTGAAAATAATCAGCATACACACATCCGGAGAAAGCCATTTGACGGTACGTTGTCAGTATCATCAGCTTCAATGCCAGTCCCTACTTTAATACAAGCTGACATAATTTAGAAGTTAGGAATTTTCAAGTTGCTGTCTATGCACCTCTTGCCAGGGACCTGCCGACTACCAGCTCCGATCCACAGAAAACTTGCACGATAGCACACATCAGTAAATGTACAAAGAAACACATTTACAATTTATATCCTCGTAATCCAAAATTTACGGTTGCTTTGAATGCGGTTGACAATAGCTAAAAAATAAACAACACCATTCACGAACTGGAAAAAGAGCGTTTGTCAGGGTCAGATAATATTTGGTGCATACTTTGAGAACATACTCTCCATTGGATCTGAGATTATCGATTAGTTTTTGCTAAATTATCTCCTTTAATCATTCCCTAGACTTGTATTAAAATCTCAGTATCGATACGTAATGTCTCATAGAATTCCTAATTCTGTTCGAATGCAACCATCCGAAAGTAAACGCACTTACTATTGAAATTCATGTTAGCGCTCGACAAATCTTTATTAACGTATCGAATAATAGGAACAGGGAATCGAGATTCGGTTGCTGAGAGCAGTTTTCGCGATGGCTACGCGATATTCGTTCCACTTGGTAAAACGTCTACATTTCCTAACCAGAAACTAGTTTTGTTCTGATAACTTTCATTCTCTTCTCAGACGTTGTTTTCAGCCAGAAATACATAGTGTATATCTTACAGAAATCACTTATCAACCATCGCAGTTCTACATTCAGGCATTCCAGAATTAGGATCCATCCACAAATTTCTAGTGTCCCAGGAATCAAAAATTAGTTTGACTTGTTCAATTTCTACGTTTCACAGAAATGAAACTTCTGCCAGGTGTATATCCGAGTCTACTTAAATTAAGTTGCATACACTGTTTTCCTCTCGCTCATCTTATCTAGATTAGAACAGGTAGTACAATTTCTAAACAAGGCGGCCTGGTCATTTGAATAACAGATTGAGCAGCTGCCCATATTCCGCTCATCCATGACAAATACAGTTCCCGGTGTTTACTGCATTTCCATAAAATTTTATATGAATGGTGGGACACCTTTCTAAACAATTCAAAGATATTCATTTACTTTCCTTTGTAGGAAAAAATTTCTAGCAAAACTGAACTACTTGCTAAGAAACTACAAAATATTTCCAAATGCAAGTGTGGATTTTCTTTTAAGACCGGGAACAATACGGTTTTCACTTTGTAATATATCCAGGTAAGATCTATAGAGCAGCGTGTGACACATTTCATCACATTCGTGATGATGATCATAGCAACAACGACAATAATAATAAAAGAAAAGAATGACAATAATAACAAGAATATTTATCATCATAATCATCGCCATTCTCAGCATCATCAGCATAGGGGCTGTGGATTGGCAGAATTGCTATTTGTTCCAGCTCTTTACGTTCTGGTTTCTAATCCCAGCAAGTCAAGATAGTTGTTCATAGTTTCGGGGGCTGGCAGAAACGTTAGCACGCTGGGCGAAATGCTTAGCGGTATTCCGTCTGCCGTTACGTTCTGAGTTCAAATTCCACCGAGGTCGACTTTGCCTATCATATTTTCGGGGTCGATAAATTAAGTACTAGTTACGCACTGGGGTCGATGTAATCGACCTAATCCCTTTGTCTGCCCTTGATTGTTCCTTTTATGTTTAGCCATAAAAAATATGTGAGCCATAAAAAATAAGTTTCCGGATCGATAACTATGTAGTACCACTCAAGTGCAGGGGTCGTTGTTTTACACTACATCGTCCCGTCAAACATGTCTTGTGCCTAAATCATCAC
>NC_043010.1:39316267-39323767 GCF_006345805.1 Octopus sinensis
GCCAAAATATACATAATATATACTGTCTGCCATGTCTGCAGGAATTTCATAGTATTATGGCCGTTGAAGCAAGATGAAAGACAGTTCTCATACAACGCGGTTTCGAACAAAAATTTATTTCTAATTGTTTGCTCGATAAAGTAATTACTTGAGAAAACAATTACCACAGAAGACTAGTACTAGTTTCATTGAAATCACTTTTATATAGCGACGCAATACAAATAGAATGTGGGATTTCTCTTAATAAGCAACCGAAATTAATACAATAACACATCTTTGCAAAATTTGTTGAATCGAGAGAAAGCGAAGACATGAACCTAAGACAATCTCTCACAACGTATTTTCTTGCGTTTATACTACACTTTACCAGATGGTTTTGCTCGTGTACAATTTTCAAATAATTAAACATGTCGTCTTATCCTTCTATAAATCATTCAGTTTCTCGATTTCAGATGTTATTTGGGAATAATGTGTGTGTGTGGAAGACAAATATGTGTATCCGTTTGAGTGTCTGAATGGCTATAAAGGAACATCAGAAAAAGTCGAGAAAAAATTGAATTAAAATATCTGTAAATTAGATATTTAAACAAAAATGTATCCTCTTTTGATTTGTACGTGCGCTGTACAAAGAAACTGAGCTTTATTATTTCTACAATCATGCATTTAAATATTTGCTGACTATGCTTTTTGTTACCTATTGGCGAAATTCATTGAGTTTTTTTCTCTAATAATATGACGACTTTATTCTGCCATTTTCGACGATATTCTTGGATTTTGACAAAATCAGTATCATTAAAAAGCAAAATTGTATTTCTAAATTCTCGTCGTTGTCCTTGTGATTAATCTGTCCTCACATCTGCTTCTTCCATAATTATTTTTCTTTATTTCCGTTAGCAAATTTTCTGTTCAAATAACTTCTTTGTATTTCCTCTACACCTGCTAATCATATCTGTAATTTTTAATCTAAATATTCATTCTAGTCATAACTCTAAAAATATTTTAATATTTTTTCCGTGTTTTTCTCATTTAATTGACTTTCACTAGACTTTCACATATATTCATATTTTCATATATAATTTTGCCGTTTCTTCAATATTTTGTATATATTTTTTACTGATTAATTTCTGCCTTATATCCAACATCTTCTCTCATTCTCACTTTATTTCTCTTTTTCTTTCTCTTTTTCACCGTCTTAATATTCATTCTAATTTCCCTATTTTATTGTCCTCTTTAAATATTTCATTTTTTATATTACAATTTCTTCCAAATATCATATTTCTTTTACACGCCTACTACTGCTGCTACTACTACTACTACTACTACTACTACTACTACTACTACTACTACTACTACTACTAAACTACTACTACTACTACTAAACTACTACTACTACTAAAATTATTTCTACTTCTTCTACTACCTCTTCTCCTCCCCTACTTCTCCTCCTCTTCCTCCTCCTCATTCTTCTCCTCCCCTACTCCTCTTCCACCTTCTTCTTCTTTTTCTCCTACTCCATCTTCTTATTCGTCGTCTTCTTCTTCTTCTTCTTCTTCTTCTTCTACTTCTTCAGCTTCTATTTCTTCTCCTTCTTTTTCTCCTACTCCATCTTCTTCTTATTCGTCGTTTTCTTCTTCTTCTCCTTCTTCTTCTTCTTCTTCTTCTTCTTCTTCTTCTTCTTCTTCTCTTCTTCTTCTTCTTCTGTTTCTACAACTACTACCATTCCTTCTCCTCTTGCTACTGCAGCACGAGTTTTTATTTTACCTTTCTAAGTTTTCATTCTTCAGGTTTTTCTTTTCTTCTTTTTTCATACCCAATTTCTATACACAGTCAGTATCCCGTTAACATCTATAACACCTCAACACCATAAGGAGGGGTAAGTGGGCAAAATTTCGAAAATTCTAATTTTTGGCAATTTTCCGGAATCTCCGTATCCGAAAAGCTGCGTTTTTGGCAAAGATAAATTTTAAAAAACCAATAATTTGCAAGAAATTGGGGAGGGGGAAGTCATTCCGAAAATAGTAGCTGAAAAACAGGAAAAAAAACCTACAAGATCTAGAAATGCACGACCGATTATGGTGGTACCATGAAGTAAACATGCTTCAGATACACTCGTTTATTCATACGAATATGTCATAAATAACAGTGACAAACGAAATATACACCACCGGAAGTTCTTGTTGACTAACAACAGCAGTAATTTTATTCAGCTAAATACACGTCATTGATTGGTTGATATTACCGAAATGCGACAACTTTCACACGAAATAAATTCGAAAATAGAAACTTTTCTCAACAACACTAAGAGTAAAAGATGTTCTATATGACATATTCTACCAGTATACGACGTTTCAAAGTGTTTAGTTAAAGAACATTAATTAATCGAGTTGCCCATCAAAAGGAAAAGATCCTATATATATATATATATATAATATATATATATATATATATATATATATATATATATATATACTATACATATAAATATATGTGTGTGTGTGTGTGTGTGTGTGTATTACATGTACGTACTTGTTGCGTATATTTTTAGTTTTAGAGCTGCTTACTCCCTTTTCATTGTTCTACTTCTTGCTTTACTTCTTTCTTCTCTTACATACATGCATCCATGCTCGTACATATGCATACATACATATATATATATATACATATTTAACAGCTGGAGTCATTGCTATGGCATCCATGCTCCCGATACTTAATCCCGTGATGTACACGGTCCGAGTAGCGAAATATGTATGTTTTTTTTTGTGAATGAATAACATCGTATCTCTTTACTTGCGCCGTCACAGTGTGTTCGCTTGATATAATAGTTGTGTCTAACACACGACGGATTGGTAACTTTCGTTTTAGAACCTACCTCGTTCAGGGCTACCGTCGACCTTCGGACTAAATATCGACGAATTTGCGATACATGGATTGGTCAAAGGATAAGTGACCTTGCCTCTAAACCACCTACACGAAACGTAACGTTTCCCAAATAATTAAACTATCCAATCTGTAGATTTCCCTCCGTCACTGTATGATGATTTAAAAATTGTTTCTACTGTCTTGAGAAGTTCTTTAGCATGCAATCTTTGGCTAACATGAATCGGATGTTATGAGACTGTATGGATATTTCTAATCTATTACGTAATATTGAATGACTGTAATTTGTTATGACTCATGAACAATTATTGGGCGAGTAATTACATGTGAGTGTGTTGCGGATACACATATACGTGTGTGTGAATATGTTTTTAATTTAATGTATGCATGTCTCTGACCATCAGGCGGCCCATCGGATTCGTCGAGTGCAGTCGTAATGCCACGAGTTACGTCTTTGTTTCCCAGTGCTTCTCTCCTCTTCGTCGCTTTTTGCAATGGCTGAAACGAAAGTATAGATTTCTTTCGTGAAATTCTGTTTTCTCCTGGGGGAAAACATCGCTGAAACAGTCATCATGCTTCAAACTGTTTACAAGAACGCTGCCATGAGCAAAACACAGTTTACGAATGGTTTTCGCACTTTAGAAATGGTTACTTATCGTTTCATAACCAACCTCTTTCAGGGCTAAAGTCGACCTCCGGACTAAATGAAATATGAACAGACCTTAGAGGACAGTCAACAAGCAATTGACGAACTTTTAACATGACTGGTGTGACCTGGAGCTCCTGCCAACGAATTTTGAGCGAGGAATTTTTTATTGAAAATAGTTGCAGCAAAATTTGTGTTTCACTGCTCACGGAAGATCAAAAGCAGTCACGAATGTTTGAGTAGCGTGAACTGAAAGAACAGCTGGAAATTGATCCGGACCCTTTTATCTACATTTTTCGTTGCCATGAATGAAAAATGTCCTTAAAGAAAAACTTTTGGCAGATGTGGGAGAGGGGAAGGAAAAACAACGGAGGCGTTAAAAGGTATCACGTCGCAAAAGTTCCAAGACTGCTTCGAACATTGGAAAACGTGTATTGCTTCAGATGGAGAATACTTCGTAGGTGATAAGAGTAAAAACGTAAAACTAAGTGAATAAAATATTGCCTCATATGTATGTATATATTATTGTCAGGTCACTTTCGAGTGCTACTGGTAACATGTAACCCACTACCTGTTGCATGGTCGGGTCGTCGGTGACTAAACCGGCAACCCCACCAAGCTTGCTTGGTGAGGAGGCTGTTTATTGGACACCCTGCGGGATGAAAAACAAAATTCCTCAAAGGGCGGAGGAACTCTTGAGAGTGACTAGCCATCCAATAAATGACTTAAGGCTGTATCATGCGCGGGGACATAGAAATAATCGGACTGAATACCCGATCGCGCGGTGAAGGACTCCTATCCTTTGTTAGGGCATCCTTCTAGGAGAAGGTACCTCAGGTAACTGGGATAACTCCGACATAAAACCTGCGGTTCAGTGGTTACCGATGATTATGGCTGCTGTTGCTTAGTGAGTGAGATTGACTCAGTGCACAGCCTTTCCTCACTTACAACATTGATTAAGCTTCCTGCAATGGCCATATTCAATAACGAGGGGCAGCCACCATATATATATATATGCATGTATGTGTGTATACTCTTTAGTCTTTTAATTATTTCAGTCATTTGGCTGTGGCCATGATGGAGCACCGCAAATCGACCCCAGGACCTATTCTTTATAAGCTTAGAACTTATTCTATCGGTTCTTTTGCCGAACTGCTAAGTTACGGGGGCGTAAACTCACCAGCATCGGTTGTCAAGCGATGTTGGGGGGGGGTGCAAACGCAGACACACAAACATACACACACACATACATATATATATATATATAATATATATATATACGACGGGCTCCGTGTACCAAATCCACTGAGAAGGCTTTGGTCGGCCGGAGGCTACAGTAGAAGACAGTTGCCCAAGGTACCGGGACTGAACCCGGAACAATGTGGTACGTAAGCAAGCTACTTACCACACATCCTCTCGTACGCCTATGCATGTATGTATAAGTGTATGTAAGCGCATATATTTGTATATTTGGGGTTGAAAACTTGACACGTTAAAAGGATAATGCACATCACAATTTACATATACTTCAAGACTTAGCAACGGAGATTCATTGTTTATTCAGAGTTCTGTAGATTTTATATTTTATAAATTTACTTTTCATTCATTCCCAACGCTGCGTCTTCAACCTCTGTGGATCAAAATAAAACATATCAAGAATGCAATTGAAGTGACTACACTGTGAACTGACAGCATTGTAGTAGCATATAATTTTATTATTTCGCTGACAGCGGCATATATGTTCATGACTGTGTCCGATTCTGTCAATATGTCTGATTATACGTCTGTAATCTTCGTCATGGGAATCAGCTTTCACGAAATGCTTTCAGTAGTTCTCGCCCTCTTTGGAAAAGGCTACAATACGTCGTCCCACCTGAAAACAAATACCTCTCACGTTCTCAGTTACAAGAACACCTACCAATATTCGTTATTTAACAAATCATGGCGGCGTGCAGGAAATAGGTTTTAGTTTCAGAGCTCAATAAAACAACTTAGAGAAGAGGTAAAACTATGCAGAATTAAACAATTACTTGTAGAATACTTACAACTGATTTCTTTGTACGTATATTATTTTGAAACTTAGCCTATAAAGGTCACTTGGCAAAAACAATGAATTTCAAAATTGCCCGTTCATCTTCAACATGGTTATTACTAAATATACAAACATTGTTATTCAGAAAATGATATACGTTTGGTACAAGTGTATGTAACTATAATCCATTAGCGTAGTAGATATATCTCATATCGGAGAGATATCTATAGGCATGATGAAGCATTTCTCCTTTCGTATGTGTGCATTTGTGTATATGCATGTGTTTTTGGGCGCGTATTAATGTATGGATGCATATATGTCTATAGTTGCCTCTTTCCGTGCGTAAAAATGTTACAAAGTGAGACTGTGTATGTACACACAAACATTTGTATCGATATGTATTTTTTTAAGGCGGCGAGCGGTCAGAATTGTTAGCACGGTGCTCAGAACGCTTAGCCACTTTTCGTCCGCCCTACAATACTGAATTCAAATTCCGTTGGGGTCGACTTTTCAGTGTTGAAATTTGAAACCAATTTAGATCTAACAATCTATCTATCTATCTATCTATCTATCTATCTATCTATCTATCTATCTATCTTCTATCTATCTATCTATCTATCTATCTGTCTGTCTGTCTGTCTGTCTGTCTGTCTGTCTGTCTGTCTATCTATCTGTCTATCTGTTTATCTATATATCTATCATTTATCTAATCTATCTATGAACGCCTGATGCCACGTGTGGGACGAGTCCGTCTTTCAGCAGAGTCAATCGTGAAAATGCTCCGCCACCTTCCCTTGGTGAAAGAATGTGTGCGGTGGACACGAGTGAAAGATTTAGAGAAAAACACTTCTTTGGCCAATCGCTCATCAACCTTTTCAAGTACCACTTGAAAAGAAAGGTGAGAATAGAGAAGCAAGTTTTGTCGCGTGAACCTTCAGTAAAAGGTGGGTGAATGTAGCAATGATAGTGCGTGCGAATGACGAAACCATTAGAGTTCAAATTCAGCCGAGGTCGAATTTACCTTTCATCCTTTCGGGATAGAAAAATTAAGTACAAGTTGCGTACTGGCGTCGATCTAGTCGACTGATCACCTTCCCCAAAATTACGGGCCTTATACCTAGACGAGGAAAGAATATATATCTGGTATTCACGGGCTCGGCCATAATATCGGATGTTCTAATACGTCGGTGGTTATCATTTTAGCCTTGAAAAAATTTATCCCGCTGGGTGGGTGGAGAAGCTAGTATTACCCCTGAACTTTAGGATACTCCGTTATAGGTTTACCCATTTCTAACTGAGAGATCTTGCGCAGGGTGAAATAAATTGTTTTGCTTAAGAACACAACGCATAGGCGGTCTGGGAATTGAGGCCATCAGCATTTATCACTCGTGAATACGGTACCGAAATATTAAAACATCCACTTATCTCATTGATATTCTGCTAACATGCACATCTATATGCATATCTGTGTGTGTGTGCATGTTTATGTATGTGTACGTGTGTGGATGTACACGTGAATATATATACTATATGTATATATGTGTACGTATATATATATGCATACAACACACACACACACACATATATATATATATAGTTAATCCAAACATGAAAACGCAACAACGCGAGGACGGGGAACAAATATAGTATTATTGGACACTCAGGAATGAAGGGAAGAAGTAGGGTTTTACATTTCGAGCGGAGCTCTTCGTTAGAAACATAGGAAAAGGAAAGATCCAGGGAAGGGAAGACGGAGGAATACAAATCGTCAACGGTACACACGCGGTCACATGGACATCAGCTCGATACAAGTAAATTGGTTGGACTGCATATCTTGTCCTAGTGGTATATTAAGTATTTAACCAATGGACATTTCAGTTACTTAATACGTATAAATTCAGTAGTCAATAAACTGAAGTAACGGGGAAACAAATAAAAAGAACTG
>NC_043010.1:39331267-39343767 GCF_006345805.1 Octopus sinensis
TTATGCTGGTCCATTAAGTCAGTCCCGGTTGTCAACTGGTACTTATTTTATCAGTTGCAAAATGATGACAGCTTAAGACATCCACAACAAAATCTGAGAGCGCTGAGCTTCAAAACAAAATGCTGCAATCCGATAGCTTGCCGAATTAGAACAATATAAGTTAAGTTTTATATCGCCTAGAAATGGAGAGATAGAGTAAAAGAGAAATACAGAGAGAGTTAACATAACGTGTGTAGGTATATTTTCATAGTCACCTCGTCATGTGAAGAGCAGTAGCGGAAACAGGACAAGCAGGACCACTGGAGTAAAACGGGCCAGCCCCATTTTAGACATCTAACTGGCTCTTAACCGTCGTGAACGCTTTCTAATTCAAAGTTACTTCCCTTCGATCTCACATTCCGAAAAGTTTCATTTTGGCGACAGTTTCCAGAAAGAAAAATACTGAAATTCAAGCCTTCAATGTAAGTATTGCTTTCAAATGTATTTATGTTGATGAAATAAATACCAACACCTTAGGTAAATATGGCGTAGCATGTTTCCAAACATTTCAAACGTAAATGTTTAAGCAGCAACAATCTTGATTTTTCCTTAGATTTGGGGTGCAGAGCAGACATTTTTTTTGTTGCAAACTGAATGGAGCAAAACGGACCAAAGGATGTTAGGACAAAGCAGGCTACTGCTTTGCCCCATATGTGTGTATGTTATATGTATGTGTGTACGTGTGTGTTTGTATATGTATGCACATACGTATGCATGTGTAAGTGCATGAGTGCGTTGTGCATGTGTATGTATTGGGTGTGTTTTTATGGGTGTATGTGTATGCAAAAGCAAGTGTACGCATGTGTGTTTTTCTTTCTGTGTGTGCACGTGTGTGTGTGTGCAGGGCTGTGAGCGCCAGTGTCTGTGTGGGTGTGAGCTCGCATGAGTTTTATCTCACTTTCTTCATCCCATTTTGCTTATTATTTTCAATGGTGAGAAATTATATTTGAAAACTAGAAGAGGCTCTTGGACTCCACATAATCCAGAGACGGCCATGCAATCTATCTGACAAGGATGTTCTCTCCGTCAGGCATCAAAGCAGTATGAAGTCCCCAAGACAAGCCTGAAGTGACATCTAGAAGGCAAAGTGTCTTCTCCTGGTCAGATTTCTTTAGGGTATTTTCAGCCAACACTAAAGAATTTTGAGCATGAACCTTCAGGACTGGGATGGGTTTGCAAACTGAGAGGAGGAAATAGTATTTCTCACGATCATAGATTACTTTTATTTATTCATGTCATTTTCAGTTGTTTTATAGCTAAAAGATGCATTCCAGTATGATACACATGACTATGTATTTGAATATATTTCAAAATGTAATAGACATTCATATGTGGAAAAACGGTCCAACCTGACCCTTTTGCCCCAGTGCTGAGGCAAAACGGACCATGTGTGATAAAAATTTCTGTTGCACATATCTATACAAGATGTTCGTCCGATTAATCATACTACACAGAAACATGTGAATGGGTATTCTCTATTCTATGCGCGTAGCAATTTACATTAAGATGTGTGCATTTTTGACGGAAATATCGAACCTTTCCCATAGGGGGTCCATTTTGCCCTGTCTTCCCTAACTCTAGTCGCATATTTTTTCCGGCGCAGTAACGATTCTGCCCTCTCACCATCTAAAGATGGAGTAAATATTGAAAATATTTCGCATGTCTTGTTATCGTATCTTGTTCAAACAACTACTTCTTCGTTACTAAATAGTAAAATAAATATTTGCGTGGATCTAATCATATATGTGAAGGCTAGAAAAACACTTTAGGAAGTAAAACGCTTAATTTATTGTTAATAAAATCAGAACAGGAATTATTCGCCACGAACGCAGCAAAAGTAAATTGTTGCACTTACCAGAGACCGTCAATATCCTTGTAAATTTAATGGATTTTGACAGTGAACAGTTTTCATTTAATGAGTTAAATTTTTCAACGCTTCCACAAGGCCTCGTTATATTCTCCTGACACATCGGGAGTTTTGCCCTGTAACTGGGTAATGAACACTGTTACAATATTACCATGTTTCACAGCATATAAAGAATACCGACCCGCACTAACTAATTTGAGCTGTTGACCATCTAGGTTATATGCCTGCAGCTTACCCTTGTGTGAACATGCTACAACAGAGTCCGAGAAAATATTTCAGGCTTTTTTAGTTCACCCGTAAACAGCCCTCCTTGACAAGTATGATCAAAGCTGTTCCGTCAAGTTGCATTGTTGATTATATATTTCTAGATCGCAAGTAAGGCGGACGATTACATAAGGGCTCACTAGTTGGAATAATATATATATGCAACTGAGGGTGATCTTCATGATTTGCCATTGGTTCGAGACATAAGGGTATTAGCCGCCTGTAGTGGCAGTTAGAGGATGCAAATGTGTAGCCTCGTAATTTACGTCGTATTAGCCACTCATACTCTAAGTAATAGCATAAGAAAATGAAATAATATGAAGTCAACTGCTTGGAGTAAGTCCCAGAAACAATGTCGTTAGGATCCAAGATCCTAGGTAGCATATTTCTACAATTTAGAAGTAGCTGTCTGGTAAGTAGCTAGCTTACCAACCACATGGTTCCGGGTTCAGTTCCACTGTGTGACACCCTGGGCAAGTGTCTTCTTCTATAGCCTCGGGCCAACCAAAGCCTTGTGAGTGGATTTGGTAGACGGAAGCTGAAGGAAGCCCATCGTATATATGTATATATATATATGTACGTGTGTGTATATGTTTGTGTATCAGTGTTTGTCCCCAAAACACATGGCTTGACAGCCGATGCTGGGGTGTTTCCGTCCACCTAACTTAGCGGTTCGGCAAAATCGACCGATAGAATAAGTACTAGGCTTACAAAGCATAGGTCCTGGGGTCGATTTGCTCGACTAATGGCGGTGCTCCATTATGGCCACAGTCAAATGACTGAAACAAGTGAAAGAGTAAAGAGTATACACAGATACATGCTTATATATACATACATACATACATACATACATACATACATACATACATACATACATACATATGAGGCAATATCTTATTCACTTAGTTTTACGTTTTTACTCTTATCACCTACGAAGTATTCTCCATTTCAGTCAGTACATCAGTCCAGGCGAGTTTTCCAATGTTCGAAGCAGTCCTGGAACTTTTGCGACGTGATACCTTTTAACGCCTCCGTTGTTTTCCTTCCCCTCTCCCACATCTGCCAAACGTTTATCTTTAAGGACATTTTTCATTCATGCCAACTTGTACATGGCACGTACGATTCTTCCCTGTTTTACGCAACCTCAGTCATTACAGGTATTGGATATTGCCTTCTAAAAAAATTAAAAGTCTAGGATAAAATCTCATCCATAATGATGAGTTATACAAAAAACTATATATCCGCTTGCTGTCCTTTGATTTCCACTTATCTTGGATTGTCTTAGTTTGGGGTTTTTACATTGGGTCAGAATTTGAATTCAGAACATGTATCCGAATTGTAGTTAACAAGAGTAATATTTTCCTTCGTTTAGAAAAATAGAAATAAAGTTTCCTAATACAAATGTGTCTGGTTCAACGTAAAACACGAAAAATAAGATATAATGGTGATTGAAAGTCAGACTTATTATAATGTTAAGTACTGAATATATAAATATTTATAAAGAGTTATTCTATCAATAAAGTTGGTGAATTATTTCAAAAAGTATATTATTATTAATCACAACTTATCGCAGACGTTTAATCATATAATCAGATTTGCAAGCTAAGAAAATGATTGTCAGCTCTACACAATTCACTCTACCTGTAAATTCGAGCTACTTTACTTAATATCTCTAATATCTATCAATGACTAATGTCAATCGATGTCTAGGTATACTTTTTGATTTAGTGAGAGTGCAATATTTACAACAGACAGTAAATACAACGTTGGAGGTATCAGAACTCTGATATTCCATTCGATAATCATTGTAACAAAACCATTTTACCTGTTCGAACCTGAATATCGTGTTCTCTTCTCTGAGAACCCAGAGGAAGTGACGGCTCGTGTTAGTTGGCTACATACTCTATGGTCACTGCGATTGAAGATATATCTTCAAGTGATTGGTATTGACTGTGACACTGCTCAGAGTACTGCATAGGATGGCCCAAGCAAACACCTTCAAAAGCTGGATGCTGCCAGGTGTCGCAACGGTGCATACCCACATACCTGAGACGGCTTGATCATCATACGGCTTTGATAACTTGATTCACTGAACTGATGAGATATTCGACTCTGAAGTTTCTATAAGTGGACCGATATGAAATGATGCATTCGTAGTTCAGTCGGTGAAATTTCAAGAGGTCGAAACAGATATATTTCTTTAATACTATGCCCCATCGAGAAAATCGATATGGTCAGGTTACTACGTAATTTATATTTTTCATCTGAGATTCTGCGATAAAAATATCTTCGGTTGTCCGAGGAAAACGTATATATATATATATCCCTTGGATATTTCGTTCAGCAATCGAATGAGATATATCCTGGTCCTGATTATAATTCATCTGCAGCTCTGACAAAGCTACCACCTGAGCAGACTGACTATCTGCATATTCAATAGTTAACTACTAATATATACAAACATAACTCTCTGATTACATTTAAACTAAAAAAATTGCTAACTTAACTGATTCATTGATCGATGGCTGATCGATTCCTTAACTTCTGGTTGTGCATGAATATCTAAGAAGTGATACATTTTTTTTAAATACCTGAGCTGTAAATAATACCAATGAGCATACAATCTTGCCAACGTGTCAATTATCATTTCTGCTGACGTACGTGGGAGCGCACACATACTTATTATATCTATCTCCAGTAATTATACACAGTATCTAGCCATAAAAGCAACCTACCTACTAGTATATATATATGTAGTCATATATATATACATGTGTGTGTGCGTGCCTGCGAGTGTGTATGTGTGTATATATATATTTATGTACCTACATACATATATATATATATATATTAATATTTATGCATAATGATAAATATATGCATATTATACATTTACGTATGCACATATATTTATGAATCTAGAACACAAAAATATAACAACATATATATATGTGTGTGTATGTACATATATGCAGGAACAAGAGCATGTACATATGTATGTGTGTGTGAATATATATATGTATATACACACACACATATATATATATACATATATATATATGTATATATATATCTATATCTCTCTCTATATACATATATACATATATACATATATATGTATACAAACACATATATATTTATATATACACACACATATATGTGAATATATGTGCATGTGAATGCAAATATATCCTATTGTATGCAACTTCACATTAGTAATTATTGCAGCTGAGACACGGCAATGTCTACAACCAAAACCTGCATTTATCAATGTGCTCAAATGTTTTATTCATGGATAAAATCATTTAAAAATATTAAGCCTAGCCTATCGCACGTCAGCATACATGGTACGCATATATGAATTTAAGCATGCACATAGCCATATTCATTCACGGTCACACAAACACACACATACACACACACACAAACACACACACACATAGTGCGGTTAATAAACTGTCGTCTAGATTACACTTAAAGGAAAATAACACAGACATCTCATTTTAACAGATACGCTTACCAAAATTACGTAAAAATATCTTGAAATACTCAAGAGTAAATTTATTCAATAAAATCACTATTGGCTTCAACCATGGCCTTCAGGCTACATTGGAATCTCATGTCAGTGTTATGGACGGTCTTCATCTATAGGTTGGCGAATGGTGCCATAATCAGTCCCTTCAGCTCATATTTGGTGTTACAAGAAGTTTTCCTGGTTTCTTGCTCACCTGCACCCCACTCATAATAATCAAAGTCAAATATCTCTTCGAATCATATGCAAGAGCACTGTTGGATTATCCTCAGACAATTCACTAGATTATTTCACGTTTATATTTCCCCAGTGATACTAATTGTTTTGTATTAAACATATTGATATGTTCGTTTTACGAACTTCCCTCGTCAAGATACGTTCTTGTGTTCTTTTGCATTTACAGTGGATTTCTGGTTGGCGACACGCTTCGGAAACTAATGAAAGCTGCACTATTTAAAATGACTCTATTGTTTAGATAACCACATTATCCAAGATACATTGTCTGTAAATGATATAAGATGCTCTGTTCACGGACGGAAGGTCTTTGCCTTTAGTTTTATCAACTCCTCAATTCTAATCTGGGACTAGATATCCCCTAGAAGTCAATCTACTGCAAACCCTTCCTCGACGTCGCTCACCCAAATTGAAGGAGCAGCTATGGTAGAAAGAAAGATGCACTTTTATGGCTCGAATATCTTAGATTACGCGTGTACTTGACTGGAGCTTTCAATGCGTTTAAAAGAACCCCAACCCAAGCTGTGAACATAAATATATATTTCACTACTTGTTATACAGTCAATGCTAAATTATGAGTCATAGTTAAATCTGAAATGCATTGGGAACATGCCGCATCTATTATAATTGTTGCCGAGAAATGACACTCAAAGCCTCTTGTGCAATATTACAAAACACGTTACTTTCACGGTGTTCTGACCCCCATGAGACGTAGACTACTA
This sequence comes from Octopus sinensis, assembly GCF_006345805.1. Taxonomy (NCBI): domain Eukaryota; kingdom Metazoa; phylum Mollusca; class Cephalopoda; order Octopoda; family Octopodidae; genus Octopus; species Octopus sinensis. Next base: position 39,337,926 of record NC_043010.1, read on the forward strand.
TACTTTCCTGTGTGATACTGTTTTACTGATTAACACGTTGCATCGTGGTATATTGCATGTTCTACAAATTACCGCGACCCAGCCTAGACAACGGAGCTCAACTTGAATGATTGTGGGCTAAAAAAATATGTGGTAATTGGCAACAAGGTGTTAGAGGGTCGCTGAATGCATAACGGCAACATGAATTATCTTGGAAATTATACCATACCTGTATTTTAACAGTATTAAAAAAAATCTTTATCCAGATTAAATCTTTATCCACATTGCGTTGTCAGACAGTTCTATCGCAAATAATAATGGAATAAAATTCAGCATTTCAGCCCTGTATCTATACCAATGATTCTTAGCAATTTTAATAAAACAATAGTGGTACTTGTCTCCTCAAGTGACCAAAACTAAGGACATGAGTTATAGTCTGGACAAAATAGCTTCTGTGTGTTAAAGTAAATAGGTGTTTTGATTTATGTCAAATATTGGGAAGGGGTGATTGTTAACACAATTTTGTTAGAAGGGCATAGTTCCCCGCTAATCTCTAAAACGGGATATGTAAATTTGAACTTTACACAAAAAGTAAAAATATGAATGCTTATCCACTAAGCAAAAGTAACTTAAATATACTCTTTTACTCTGTTATTTGTTTCAGTCACTTGACTGTTGTCATGCTGGAGCACCGCCTTTAGTCGAACAATTCTACCCCAGAACTTATTTGTTGTAAGCCTAGTACTTATTCTATCGGTCTCTTTTGCCGAACCGCTAAGTTACGGGGACGTAAACACACCAGCATCGGTTGTTAAGCGATGATGGGGGACCAAACACAGACACAAACAGGCACACACACGCACACACACACACACACACACACACACACACACACACACATATATATATATATAGATAGATAGATAGATAGATACGACAGGCTTCTTTCAGTTTCCGTCTACCAAATCCACGCACAAGGCTTTGTTCGGCCCGAGGCTATAGTAGAAGACACTTTCCCAAGGTGCCACACATTAGGACTGAATCCGGATCCATGTGGTTGGTAAGCAAGCTACTTACCACATAGCCTCACCTTCACCTATATTTACCACACAGCCACTCCCACGCCCAAAGTAATTTTGTGTTCTTTTGTTGACAAATAAGAGAAAGGATGGCTGTAAAAAGCCAATCAGCAAAACACGCGAGCAAATACAAAAGAATGAGAACCAGCGACGAATATTACGGATGTAGCACAGTAGTAGGCATGACGAAGGATTTCTCATCACTAATCCTCGGTAGATGTCAACATATGGAATTTTATTTTACATTAATTCAAACCAACAATGAAGTGACAGCATGGGAGTTTGAGCGGCTAGAAATAGAAATTAAATTCAGTTAAACCATATTTTAGTACGTAAGAAAATGAAGGCAGTATTGTGCAATGTTATCACTAGAAAAAAATATCGCATGATGAGAACGCTTTCACCATATTTATATTTGATCAGGTCATATCGTGATAGCTCTTATAGATATGTCTTTTCGAACTTGACCTGGGGTTATACATCAACAATCAGCAACATTTAAAAGAAACTCGGTCAGTGAGAGCTTACCAAACATGACATCGTCTGAGTCGGATCAAAGTATTTCTATCTAAACATTCTTACGTGACTAAAAGCGCTTAGAATAACTAGCCTTATGGATTATCATTGATCAGGCATCTTCACATTTCCACGATAAATTGATACTGATCTGGCGTTTAAGAACAATCCGAGAGACGGAAAATATACTTTTTCGGCTATGCTACCAAGAAGTACTAACCCAAAATAAGCTCATAACACGAGTGAATGCTTTGAATTCCTTATACCATGCAACCTCTAATTCAAAGGTCACTTTCATTTGTACTTTTGCTGCAAATGCGATAATGTTACGATGGAAGGATTTCATTGTATACACTTATATAAATGATCATCTACTGTGTATATTTACAGGGGTGGACAAAATAATGGAAAAACTTAGCATTATAGCATCATGATATTTAAGTATTTATAAAACCGTCAAAAGTTTGCTTATCTTTATATCTTTTGATTTATTATTAGTGTTGCTTAATATATTTTGTTAAAATTGCTGTTTCGTTTGAGATATCATTGGAAAAAGGTAATTAAAATTCATTAAAATGCTAGATCTATCGGACTTACAAAGAGGTTAAATTCTTGGTGCTCGTATAGCAGGCGCTAGCGTAACGAAAACAGCCGAAATATTCGGCGTATTAAGAAGTACTATCTCAAGTAATGACAGCCTCTGAGAAAGAGGGGAAAAAAACCTCTTCGTCGAAACAAAACTCCGGAAGAAAGCTAAAACTTTCAGATAGGACTCTTACGCGAATTGTTAAAGAGGATCACAAAAGTACACCTCTCAAATTACTGCAGAGCTTAATGGCCACCTCAAGATCAAAGTTTCCACAAAAAGTGTTCGCTGGGTACTGCGCAAAGCTGGATTTCACGTGAGGGCTACAATCGGAAAACCACTACTTTCAAAAACAAACGTTGCAAAGCGTTGAGAGTGGAGGAAAAACCTACAGAATTGGTCCCTAGAGCAATGGAAGAATGTTATATTTTCGGACGAGTCATCGTTTACCTTTTTACTGACCACCGGCCAAGTATACGTGTGGAGACAGCCAAAAGAAGCATTTGACCCAGACTGCCTTCTTCCAACTGTTAAACATAGAGGAGGATCTGTGATGATCTGGGGTGTGGGGTACTATATTTTGGAAATCCGCCGGCCTAATGGTTTCCCTTCATGGCAGAATTAATAGTCAAGACTATTTAAGTATTTTATCTGATCAAATTCCTCCTTTGGTTGCGGAACTGTTTCCGGAGAAAAACGCAATCTTTCAGGATTATAATGCACCAATTCACAGAGCAAAAGTTGTTACTGAATGGCACGAGGAACATTGTTGTGAAGTTGAACATCTTATCTGGCAGCCACAAACCCCCGATCACAATATTATTGAACATTTATGGTGCGTTTTAGAAAAAGAAGTAAAGAGTCGATATCCTCCACCATCGTCACAACAAAACCTGGAGACTGTTTTAGCTGAAGAATGGAGAAAAATTCATTTGGAAATAATTCAAACTTTGTACGAGTCCATACCGCGTAGAATTCAAGCTGTAAATACTGCCAAAGGCAGTCTTACTCCACATTAAGGTAAGTGGCTGAGCACCCCACAGACACATGTACCCTTAACGTAGTTCTCGGGGATATTCAGCGTGACACAGAGAGTGACAAGGCCGGCCCTTTGAAATACAGGTACAACAGAAACAGGAAGTAAGAGTGAGAGAAAGTTGTGGTGAAAGAGTACAGCAGGGATCACCACCATCCCTGCCGGAGTCTCGTGGAGGTTTAGGTGTTTTCGCTCAATAAACACTCACAACGCCCGGTCTGGGAATCGAAACCGCGATCCTACGACCGCGAGTCCGCTGCCCTAACCACTGGGCCATTGCGCCTCCACACACACACACACACACACACACCACACACACACACACACACACACACACAACACACACATATATATATATATATATATATATATATATATATATATATATAATTGGATATATAATTGTTAAAGATAACGACAAACGTTAAAGGCCAGGCAAACGTCTCAATTGGTATGCAATAATGTTGGAAAAAAATTTCTAATACTAATATTATATATGAATTGAAATGTTTGCCTTGCCTTAATGTTTGTTGTTCTCTATAACAATTATATATATATATATATATATATATATATATATATATATATATATATATATATATATACAGAGAGAGAGAGAGAGAGAGAGAGCAGAAGAAAAAGAAAATGGAGACTGTGAAGTTATAATTATTTATTATTCACAGCAAATTAATCCTCTTCACTAACAGCTGTTACAATTAATACTCAGTAAACATGAAGTAAATATAAAATTTATATTTATATGACCTGAGCATAATACCGCCAGGGAGAAAAATATATATACCCTAAGAAGGGGTGGCATGTATAAAGAGTAGACGTATATACACACACACACACACACATGTATATATATATATATATGTATGTGTGTGTACATACTTATTCATGTATTTGCGCATGTATACGTATATGTACGTAGATAATGTTTGAGCGGATATGTGTGTGGATATGTGGATATATATATATGTGGGTATATGCGTGTGTCTCTCTATATATATGGACGTACGAATTCATATATGTATGTGTGTATATGTGTATTTGCGCGTACTTGCATATATTCTAATTTCCATAACTTTATTTAACCCTTACAAAAGAATATTCCATTCCTTTATTAACCATAATTTTACCTTATTTATACTTAAGTTCCCTCAATCATCTCTAATGTATTGTTCTAATTCTATGTACCAACTCTATCTTAGCTCCAATCATCCTGTAAATCCCCTCGCCCGAACATATCACAATATAAATCAGAAACCGTATCATTCAGTCTGCTATGATGAATCTATATATACACATATACAACGCTCAAGGGTATATTTTCCCCTCTGAAGATATTACGCACACGTCATATAAATATAAATTTAATATTCACTTCATATTTACTGAAGATTAATTGAAACAGATGTAAGTGAAGATGATCATTATTTTGTTAATAATAAATAGTTATTAATTTCCCAATCTTCATTTTGTTTTTCTTCGTTTATATATATACCGACTATTTTGAGGAAATTAATTCCCCCAAAATACTGGGCATTGAGTTAGTATTTCCTAGGATGAAACCATCCGCTCATGATATATATATATATATATTATATATATATATATATATATATATATATATATTATATATATATATGTACGTGTGTATATATGAACGTGTGTATATATGAACGTGTGTATATATCGCTACATCTCACGTTTGCAAACCTAATTTCCAGAGACCATTTCATGCATCGCTAGCTTAATGCTTCTGTACTGTTCACAATCATTTTCCATGATTCTTCAAAACAATATCCTATTTTGCTCCGACCCTTAATGTCATCACATTAATACTTCACTTGAAATGAATACGAATGCGCATGAAAAGTTTACAGATTTAAATAATTTCGAACATACGAATATCAACCCTAAATCAATATATATCAATCAAAACTATAAAAGAAAAACATGTTATGTAGTAAAAAAAAAATGTGACAGTTTGTAACATTGCCTAGCTGGATAATTTTCCACTTCGATAACCGCACCGATTTTAGACATGGAACTTTTAGATTTCTGCAGATCCCCAGGATATGTGGTTCCATACCAAATCTTGATGATTACGTCAATTAACGGAGTTCTATCATTCGGTTTGAAAACCGGCAATAGTCTCTTGGTTCGTAGCGAAAAATTGTCATTAAGGTGAAATTCTTAGATATTTCCAGGCAATTCTAAAACGTTTATTTTATGGAACTTAACACATTCTAACAAGATTTTAATCAAGATGACAAAATCGGCCCGGAATTAAGTCAACCAAGTCATGTGGAATTATTTAACTGATTCAAAGAAATAATGTCGTTTGTAATAGTTATTATAGAATACTTTTGCAGTGAAAGCTTGTATCACTATTTCAATATGGTCGACATCTCTGTCAGATATATAATTTTAGAGCAGTGGTTCCCAAACTCTTTTGGGCTGCCGTCCCCTTGACACTCGAACCACATTCCGAACGTCCCCCACTCCGACTCAGCACCACAAACATAGACCATTTTCTGCAGCAAATTCAGAATAGTATTTCACAAATAAAACTTAACCTAATTAACCTATTATTTGGGGAAAGAAGGTTACATCTATCGCCCTCTTTTGGCTATC
>NC_043010.1:39348767-39356267 GCF_006345805.1 Octopus sinensis
GTTGCGTTGAATTTTGCTGAAGTCTTATAATATATTTGCCTTAATCGTCATGTTACAAATAAAAGTACCCTAACATTCAAAGTAAGTCGTTGCACCACCTGAAACCACTTTTCTTCCAGTTCTTCGATCCCACGTTGATAACAACTCTTGTCCTTTAAGGAAGGTTCCGCTTCCCTTTCGGTGATGAAGCGTCAAAGCATGAATTTGGGCACATAATAATCTGAGGGAGCTAGGTCCGAACTTTCTGCTGGGTGCGGCAAAAGTTAGGATCACTCGAGTTTCAAAACATTTTTTCGAGTGGTTCGAGCGGTGTGAGGTTTTGCATTGCTGCAAGAGATCTCGTTTTCTCTTAGTCAGAAGATGTCACCTCAGATTGTACAACATGATGGTATCTACCTTGAATGCTAGCTAGACAGATTTGAATGTGCCGTGACGAATAAAGCAAGTTAACAAAATATTGAAAATCTTTTGACACAATCCAGTATCATAGAGATAGGCGCAGGAGTGGCTATGTGGTAAGTAGCTTGCTTACCAACCACATGATTCCGGGTTAAGTCCCACAGCGTGGCACCTTGGGCAAGTGTCTTCTACTATAGCCTTGGGCCGACCAAAGCCTTGTGAGGGGATTTGGTAGACGGAAACTGAAAGAAGCCCGTCGTATATATGTATATATATACATATGTGTGTGCGTGTGTGTTTGTGTATCTGTGTTTGTCCGCCCAACATCGATTGACAACCGTTGCTGATGTGTGTTTACGTCCCAGTAACTTAGCAGTTCTGCAAAAGAGAACGATATAGACTATGTACTAGGCTTACAACAAATAAATCCTGGGGTCGATCTGCTCGACTAAAAGGCGGTGCTCCGGCATGACCGCAGTGAAATGACTGAAACAAGTATAAGAGTAAAAGAGTAAAAGAATAATGTATTTCAGAGCTAGGCGAAACGAAATCGCGCCAGAAGTGATCACAACAGTAACAGATATTTTCCGAGTATTAAGTTATTTCAACTGATCAATATCGCTTACTCATATCACTTCGGAGAAAAAATCGAAATCGCTTATCTGAAGTATATTCAGACAGTATACGATATATATTAAGATTTGCAATGGCATCGCAAATTCAGAAGAAATTTGAATTATATAATAGAAGCAGTTTTGTAATTAAAACATCACGACTTTTGTACATTTAACATATGTGTGCTGCTTAAACGTCAGGAGATACGGTCGCATATCGTGACTATCCCTGCGGTGAATATATTTCCTTTCTCCTGGCTCTACAAGTGGCGATGCAGTTGTATTAGAAAGTTAGGATGGAGGGAAGTGTTGGCTGTGTAGATACAAGCATAAGATGTTGCTTTCCCTGGCGGTTGACATAAATACTGAGGAAATGTATGTGCTAGTGCAGTGTATGTGGGCGTATTGAGTTCACCCGTGTAGGAGTATAGTAGTTTGTTATTTTAATGTGAAGGAGGCATTGTCATGTGTGAGGTGATTGCGAGTGAGGGGAGAATGATGGTAGTAAATAATAAGGGATATCAAGGAGCACTGAGGAAAAATTCTGTGTGTGAATGTATGTGTATGTATATATAATATATATATATATATATATATATATATATATTGTCTTGCAATGAAAGCTGGGTTGTTTCTGTTTTAATTTTTCATACACCCTTTTTTATTAAAATTTACTTTCAATTTAGCATTCCGCCTTATTATTTTTTTCCTCTCCTATCATTTCTCCAAGTGCGGTTAACACAAGCCCACTATTTACTGACTTATATATATATAGGTGTAGGAGTGGATGTGTGGTAAGTAGCTTGCTTACGAACCACATGTTGGCACCTTGGGCAAGTGCCTTCTACTATAGCCTCGGACCGACCAAAGCCTTGTGAGTGGATTTGGTAGACGGAAACTGAGAGAAGCCCATCGTATATATGTTTCTGTATCTGTGTTTGCCCCGCCAACATCACTTGACAACAGTTGCTGGTGTGTTTACGTACCGCAACTTAGCAGTTCGGCAAAAGAGACCGATAGAATAAGTACTAGGCTTACAAAGAATAAGTCCTGGAGTCGATTAAAAAGGCGGTGCTCCAGCATGGCCACAGTCAAGTGACTGAAACAAATAAAAGACCAAAGACTAAAGAGTATATACATATATATATATATATATATATATATATATATACATACATACACGTGTGTATAGGCTTATGTATATATACGCGTGACATTCCAAACAGATGGCTATGATCCATATGATAATTGCGTCAGCAACACGTTAAGACATCTATCACCACACAAGATATGGCGTGGGTAAACGGAACCGTCTTAAAGAAAATTACGTATATAGTTTTTGAATAAATGCATATGCATACATTACAAACACAACACACACGCACAAATGCCCGCATACGCATATACATGTTTCTTGAAACTTTCACTCAGTTCCGCATGACTTAACGTTTCGTGGGTGAACTGGACACATCCATTTGATGTGATGTTTGGAGACGAGCCATATACATTCACCAAACTGCTGTATGGTTCTTTATTTTGTGGTTGTTCATTCATTCGAACATATGTATGTATGTATGTATGTATGTATATATGCATATATATATATATACATATACATACATATATCCGTATGTATATATCTATATATATATATTTGTACATACATACATACATTCATACATACTTACATACATACATACATACATACATACATATATACATACATATATACATACATACATACATGCATACATGCATACATACATACATACATACATACATACATACATACATACATACATACATACATACATACATACATACATACATACATATATTGATCCGACTTAGAGAAACGTTATCTTCTGATGACAAGTAACGCGTACCATTTTATTATTTTATGCATTTCAAACACACCGAAATTCTCATTTCTAATTTTATAGTTAATGGCCTTAAGATTGTTTCTCCATTTATTTCGACTTTTACATGCAAAATATTAACGGGAAATTTAAATTTAAACTCTGTGACTAATACGTGTGAGTATGCTGTCTATAACGTTTTGTATTAAGCAGATTTTGCCGGAAGCTACAACTAGCATGTTGACTTGCCTCTTGTACACCGATACTTGATCGAATCTCAAATATTAAGTTTTGATGTTAAAATATTTCTAATTTCAATTTCTATTGTCATTTTTATCAATTTATCAATTCCGAAATATTTCTTTTTTTTTTAAGATTTTTAATTTAGCACAATCGATTCTCTATTATATACATTAAAACTTGTATCATTGAGCCAAGTTCCCATGTGCCGTGTGTTCAAATATCAACAGCCGGCTGCTTTTTAATTAACCACTTCAGGTGATTTAATCTATTTTTCTGTCCCCCGAAAATTATCAGTGAATTACAAAATATATATACATATACATACACATCTGTGATTTGAGTGTGTTTCTGTGTGCGCGCGCGAACGTATGTGGCATATTTCAGAATATATCTCATGGATGCGCTGTGCTGCAGCGTTAGCGTGTTTCGGAAGTCTCAAGTGGTTACAAGGCTTTCAAATTCAGACTCCATTCTTCAGTTACCCAGCTGTAGTTACATATTATATATATTATATATATATATATATACATATATATATATATAATATATATATCTATATATATATATATATATATACATATATGAAGAATGGGAATGTTCCTTGTGTTGTATGTCTGTACTCTGTTTTTTCGTTGTTAAAAAAAGTCCGTTTCCCTGTTTTGCTTTTTGTTTTCGTTTCTCGTGTTCTACGTCTTTTTGTGGTGTCATGTACACATATATGCATGTATATATACATATAGATGTAGGTATGTACATATATGTATGCATGTATGCATATGTTTTATTTATTAAATTGTTATTATATATATACAGAGAAAGAGAGAGGAGGAGAGAGTGTGTGTCTTTAATGTTCCAGGGGTGAATTATTCAAACCCGAAAGAATTCCACAATACATGGCTATGATGCTCCCCCACTTTCTACTCGTGATCAGAGATACACTTATCATCAACTATCAAGAGACATACTCAACTGGTTAATGTCAAAGATCTGACAACCAAATTCGTAGTGCTGAGCAGAATATTTGCTATAACCCAACTTTTATATCAAGACAAAACAATCAGTTACAGATCAGAAGCCATGAGAGCCACTGCCTGGTGCTGCATCAGCGCATAGCCACTGCTTTGCTACTGCATCATGGCGGCTCGCAGTGACTTGGGTATGTGCTGTGATTTGTTTTCACTGTGGTCTTATTTTCACTGTATTGAACGTGCTTTACGTAGGATGTGCGCGATGCCTAGTGTTGTTATTTTCTGTATGTTACATACATTCCTAAGACCTGGTCTTTAAGTTATGTATTTGTCTCTAAGCTTTTTAATCATACCTAATACACCTATTGTTATAGAGATTGCTCCACATTCGGGTTACCTCTACTACCAGTATTTTGAATTTTCTCTGTTACATTTAGAGATACATTGTCATCTTTTAGTATCCACAAATCGATTTGAAAGCATTTTTTTTAGTGATCTCTGATAACTATATCCGGCGTGTTGGCCTTGATTTCTCTATCTGTATTTATTGGCATATCGCAGAGTATAGTTGCTTTTCCATTATCTGAATCTTTTGCTGGGATGTGCCTATACCATCTTTTTTCTTTTGTTATTCCATAGTGTAGGCATAGCTTCCAGTGTATATAGGTCAGATGTAGACATATTCCTTCTTATTCAACACTGGGCAACCAGAGACAATATGATTTATTTTTCCTTCCCCATCATCACATATTCTGTTGTTACTTGTATTAATCTTCGTTATATGATTATAGTGATTTCTAGTGGAAAGCCTTTGATCTTGTGCTGCAATCAAAAATCCTTCAGACACTGCTCTGAGTCCTGAGCTTCTCAGCCATTGTTGAGACTTTAGTTTATCTATTCTGTTCTCTTCAGTTATAATAATAATAATAATAATAATAATAATAATAATAATAATAATAATAATAATAATGATAATGATAATAATAATAATAATAATAATAATAATAATAATAATAATAATAATAATAATAATGATAATAATAATGATAATAATAAAGATCTGGAAATAGCGGTAACTCGAATGTGGAGTCCAAAAAGAGAAACAATTCCTATCATAGTGGGCGCATTAGGTATGATAAAAGAATATTCAGACAAATACATAACAAGAAAACCAGGACCAACAAGCATATGTAACATACAGAAAATAGGACTCTAAGCACTGCACGCATCCCACATAAAACAGTTTCAATACAGAAACAATAAGAGCATCACAACAAACTACAGCATACACCCAGGGCATACAGAGCTGCGCTCGTTAATGCAGTGAAAGCACGTCATAGAAATAAGACTACTGAATAATAATAATAATATTGATGATGATAATAACAATAATATAATAATACTAATAATAATAATAACAACAATAATAATAATAATAATAATAATAATAATAATAATAATATATTGATGATGATAATAACATTATAATAATAATAATAATAATAATATAACAACAATAATAATAATAATAATAATAATAATAATAATAATATAATAATAATAATAATAATATAATAATTAGTAGTAAAATAATAATAATAATAATGATAATAATAATATAATAATAATAATAATAATAATAATAATAATAATAATAATAATAATAATCCTTTTCCTATAGGAACAATGCTGAAATTTTAGGGTAGGGGACTAGTCAATTATTATTATTATTATTATTATTATTTCTATTATTATTATTATTTGTAGTTCCTTCACACCGGGTGCACTAGAAAGAAACTAACCACCACAAGCAGCTGCAAAAGTTCTGAAGAATTACCGAGAGCATTGGTAGCTCATACTTGCGTGTTGGTTACCAATAGTTTATTGATGTGTGCTTCAACCGTGGTAGAACTTCTAACATACCGATGATACTCTCGCTTCTATCGCTACAATTTTAGAATGGCATTTAAAAAGAACACAAGAGTTAGAGGACATAAATACAAAATGAATAATAGAAAAATGATAGTGGAACGAATTTGAAATGAATGAATTACGTTTGTTCTTCACTAAAAATCTATATCTTTTCATTTTTTTTCCTAGGGAACCGGAACAAATTTGCTGAAAATTGAATTATTTACTGGAAAAAACATTATTCTCTTTACGTGATTATCTCCGTATTTTCCCATCAAATTATTTGCTAATATTATATATTCTAATAGTGAAATCAAACAAAAGTAATTATATTGCATATGGGTAATGTATTAATATCGTAAAAAATAATAAATTCGGAAAACAATACAAAACCAAATGAAAAGAATTGACGGGAAATTATATAACCACTTTGAAGTTTTGTGGCTTCGTGCTTCCATAACTTTATCAAAGTATTTAGTAGAGTTTGAAATTTGTTTAAATATTTTGAATCGAAATCTATTAACATATTGTGGCACATGCGATACAAATATATCCTTTTGACTTCTGTTATCTTTAGAAATTATATACACCCTGTAATTAGTAGCAAATGCTCCCTTTGTTTCGGGTAGCCTTTCAAGATGATAAGTTCCTTGAGTTTACAACTTCGACATTAATATCCTACGAAGTATGCAACAAGATCAAAATGAGTCGAATTTCAAATCTCTCATGAACGATCAGACGTAAAATAAACAATTTATGTGTGTATATATACACCTATATATTCACATATACATATATATATATATATGCTTGTATGTATGTAAACATGTATATATATATATATGCTTGTATGTATGTAAACATGTATGTATGCCATCATGCATACATGCATGTATGCATGATATACGCATATAAATATATAGGTATAAAGTATAATAACTATACATACATATGTGTTGCACGCACACACAGGGACGTAAATGACATTTCAAGACGACGCCATATTTTACACACTGGACAAGGCGAAAGCTTTGTCTTCGTATGGGCTACTGAATAATGTATATTCAATATTTTCTCTTAATTCATATAATACTTGTTGTCTTCGCTAACAATTTTCCGTAAAATAATTGAAGAAATTCCCTGTGAACTTATTCTTACTTTCATAAATTTATGCTGCTACAAACAAAGGTAATATTAAAATATGTATTATATGCACTGAATACTGAATATATGCTATACGTTTGATAAAAGTTCCTTATAAAGAGAAGTTAGATATTCATCATGCGAATGTAGATTTGTAAAAATGCGCACACACATGCACACATACACACACACATTTACACGCACATACACATACACACATATATATATACTTATGGTGTGTGTGTGACTGTTCGCGCGTATGTACATATATCAAATATATGTATATATATATAAATTTATTTTTTTTTGATATATGGATATATGTTTATTATATAAATATTATATATGTATTTGCATGCTATA
>NC_043010.1:39363767-39368767 GCF_006345805.1 Octopus sinensis
TGATGTTGGTCTTCTTAAGGCTGATAGCTAAGCCAAAGTCGTTACATGCTTGCTCAAAACAGTTAATGAGCCTTTGGAGGGCTTCTTCTGTGTGTGTTACCAGAGCGGCATCATCAGCAAATAACATCTCCTTGATCAGGACGTTTCTGATTTTGGTCTTGGCACGCAGGCGCGAGAGATTGAACAGCTTCCCGTCACTTCTACTGTGCAGAAACACTCCATCATCTGATGTCTGAAAGGCATGTGAAAGTAAGAGCGAGAAGAAGATGCCAAACAATGTAGGAGCGAGGACACAGCCTTGCTTTACCCCGTTTTTTATTTGGAAGGCGGCTGATGTTGAACCGTTGTGCCGTATGGTGCCTTGCATGTCATCATGGAAAGACTTGATGATCCTCAGCAGCTTTGGTGGACATCCGATTTTTTGGAGCAGGATGAAGAGGCCTGTTTTGCTTACCGAGTCAAAATCCTTTGTTAGATCAATGAAGGCCATATATAATGGCATTTTCTGCTCTCTGGACTTCTCCTGAAGTTGGCGTATGGAGAATATCATATCGATAGTTGATCTGCTTCTTCTAAAGCCACACTGCGATTCCGGATAGATTCGAGAAGCAAGTAGTTGTAGCCAGGGTAACGCGGGCAAAGGTCTTTCCAACAGTGCTTAGAAGGGATATACCACGGTAATTGTTACAATCACCACGGTCACCTTTGTTTTTGTAAAGCGTAATGATGTTGGCATCCTGCATATCCTGAGGGACTGTACCCTCTTCCCAGCACTGGCACAGAAGCTCATGAAGGTGCCGAAGAAGGATGGTGTTTTTTCCGGCTTTGATGATCTCTATGATAAAAATATACAGATAAATTTCCTCTATTTACATAATTTTGAGGTCTCTTTCTTTTGTTATCTTACCGTTTTTACCAATATATATATATATTATATATATATATTATATATATATATATATATATTATATATATATATATATATATATACATACATATATTTATGCATATATATATATACAAATGTGAAGAGTTAAAAGATTTACTTTGCATTAAGTTTTGGAAAAACGTATGCTGAAATATATTTCATAACCAGTTATGTGTGTATGGGTTCAGTTTTGCCAAATGTTTCAGCCATTTCCTTGTGTGAGACTTGAAGGACATGCTGACCGTGTAAAATCTGCTGGATAGGATATCGACGCATACATTACATAAATATGTGCATACATAGATATATAATACTACGTTCATATATATATATATATATATATATATACATATATACACATATAATGTGTGGGGATATGTGATTGTATAATTGTATGAATGAGTATTTCTCCAGGGTTCCGTGAATATAGAAATCTGTCAATATTTTTCTTGATAACGGCGAATTCTTTTGCATTCTTGTTTAGGAAAAGTCGAAAAAAGTATCGTTATGCACAACAATCAAGCTGTAATACTTTGTTGTCGTTTAACATTAACGTATAATAGATATGCAAGTGTTATTGCTAAGAGTATGGAAACGACGTATAGCCTTATATCTGAAGAAATGCTACCGTTTGTCATTAGGTGCATATATATCTCTCGGTGATGCGTTTTATTTCGTTTTTGCTACGGAATTTACATTGAAATGGTAATCTGAACAGAGAAGTCAACTTCGATTATGACATAATTGTGGATAAAGATAAATGCTTTCTATAGATCGTGCTCAATTACGAGCAGTTAACAGCTATTAGTGTCCTATCAGCTTTATATTTATAATTCAAATTACAATTTAGCAGAAGCTAAGTAGAGCTAATAATTCCTTTTTATTATTTCAGTTAGTTTGGTTTTGAGGAAGTGACAGTACTCTAGGCTTTTCAAGACCCTATTACACCAGTGAAGTTGATTTGGTTAACATCCCCACTGATTTGTTAATATTCGATCGATAAAAAAAATTAATTAGATGCGCCTTTTTAAAGCCTAGCTAGGCTCATCGGCCTTTTTTCCCGGTTCCAATGGCGTATGTGTTCCCCAGCTGGTCGCGACGTTACTCAGCAACGTGAACTGAAGTGTTTTGCGCAAGAACACAACGCGTCGCCCGGTCCAGGAATCGAAACCACAATCTTACAATCATGATACTGACACCCTAACCACTAAGCCACGCGCCTCCATAATATTCGATCGATATACAATAATAAAAGCAACAATTGTTTCAAAATTTGGCAAGAGGTAAGCAATTAAATAGGTGGAGTCTGAGTCGATTGCATTGACATCAGGAATCAAATGGTACTGGTTTTATCGACCCGAAAAAGATGGAAACCAACATCTACTGAATTTGAACTCAGCACTTAAATAGCTGAAATAAAAGCTGCAAAGCATTTTGTCCGATGTGCTAACGATTCTGCCACCTCATCGCCTTAACAACAACAATAATTGCAATATTTCTTACCTCCTACTACAGGCACAGGGCCTAGAGATTTGAAGATGCAGGCTAGTAGATGACATCGACCCGAGTTATCATCTGGTTCGTATTTCATCGAATCCGAACGGATGAAATGAAAGAGCACAACAAAAAAGAAATGCCCCTCAGGGTTTTGCCCACGCGCTAAAGGTTCTACTAGCTCACTAGCATAAACAATAACAATTACAACAGCAACAGACAAATGGATGAAACTGCTTGGTCTCTTACGGACAGCAAGGATCATCAAGAGGGTTCTAAGCACTTTAAAAAATGCTGAAAACTTGTGGATACCTAACGTTACAGGTAGTAAGCCACTACCTACATAATTTCTGTCAGGAATAAGACCGAACCGGAGCCGGAGCAAAAAAAAAAATAAATAAAATAAAATAAAATAATAATAATATTTTCATTCTTTTCTTTTATCTGTTCCATGACTGCGGCCATGCTGGAGCACCGCCTTTAGTCGAGTAAATCGATCCCAGGACTTATTCTTCGTAAGCGTAATGCTCATTCTATCGGCCTCTTTTTTCGAAACGCTAAGTTACGAGGACGTAAACACACCAGCATCGGTTGTCAAGCGATTTGGGCGGGACAAACACTGACAGACACACATACACACCATCGCGCACACATACACATATATATATATATATTCGACGGGCTTCTTTCAGCTTCCATCTACCAAATCCGCTCACAAGGCTTTCGTTGGCCTGTGGCTATAGCAGAAGACACTTGTCCAAGGTTCCACGCAGTGGGACTGGAACCGGAACCATGTTGTTAGTAACCAAGCTACCTACCACAAAGTTACTCGGCACAACATGTGCAATTTTGAAGCGAGTAACCAAATGAATCCCAAATCCTAAGTGGTACTATATTTCATCCAGCTAGAGGTGGGATTTAAACTCAGAATGTAAGAGACAAAACAAATGAGGCTAATCCTTTTGTCAGCCAAAGTAAAGATGTTGATATCCCACCGTCTTTACAATTGTTTCCACTATAATCACGAAGCCTGATGTCGACTCCAATGCTCGACTCGTAATTTTTTTTATTGACCCCGAAAAGATAAAAGACAAAACCACCTAAGAGGATATTTGACACCGGCGCCATTTGAAATCAAATCGCAAGAAATTGAAACAAATTTACTCTCTTACTTGTTTCAATCATTTGACAGCGGCCATGCTGGAGCACCACCTTTAGTCGAGCAAATCGACCCCAGATCTTATTCTTTGTAAGCCTAGTACTTATTCTATCGGCCACTTTTGCCGAACCGTTAAGTTACGGGGACGGAAACACACCAGCATCGGTTGTCAAGCGATGTTGGGGGTGATAAACACAGACACATAAACGCACACATATATACGATGGGTTTTTTTCAGTTTCTGTCTACCAAATCCACTCACAAGGCTTTGGTCGGCCCGAGGCTATAGTAGAAGACACTTGCCCAAGTTGCCACGCAAGCTACTTACCACACAGCCACTCCTGTCCGAAAATTTAGTGACTCTACTGATTCATCACTTTGAGAATTTGAGAGACTTAATATTTTCATGGTCTTCAGTAATTTTCAGCTAGAAGAAGCTGGATAATCTTCGTTGTGTAGTCATAACAATAATGAAAGCTTACTTTTATTAGCAGATATCCTCAGATATCATAAAGTTTAACATTTGAATGGACGTTAAAGATTCGAATGTGTGATATTGCTGTTTATAGATGACCTACAAGTGTGTCTAGATATGGCGTAATCTGATAATAGTCATACATAGACCATCTCTTTTCTTCAGTCGGTATATCTATGACTACATTATCCTGATGGCTCAAATTCAAGGTAATTAAGTATTATTAAATAAATTAGATGTTGCACCTGTTGCGATGATGATTATTCTGGTGGTTCAGTCAACAGCAAGTCTTAGTTATTTTGCTACAGTGTACGTAGGTGACCAATATTCAATCATTTTAGCACTTACCGAAATCGTTAGCTTGACAAGGTCTGCTACAAGTTGGAAGTGTTTCAAATACTGTTATTATCTTTCTAACATTTTCTCATTTTCTCTAACACTATGCTTCTGATTCAATGGCAATAAAGAAATATATCCAAATATATAGCTTAAATATTCTCTTTATCTGTAGCACCATATAATGTAACCAAGAGAGAAATAAAATATAGATCACTCTGTTTCTGTGTCTATGCACGACCTATCAAATATAGTAGCCAAATGCCTCTAAAATCTTTCATCATGCCAATGATAACAATGGTGTGTTGAAAAATGTTTGTCTTCGATGAACTACGATGGTGATAAGGAATGGAAGGGCTTTCATTATAGTAATTCAATATCAAGTGTAAACTCAGGTGAACCCCCAGAAAATTAAGGAAAGGGCCATCATATCAAATTTCATTGGATTATGAAGTCAGAAGTACATTTCTCCTGGAAACAGTAGCCCTGGTTAAGATTACTTTGATCACATATTTGTGCAAGCTGAGCCAATATGAAAAAAAAGACAACAACAGTAACAAAAGCATGTAATACTATTATACAGCAGAACAGATACATTATTGCATTAT
>NC_043010.1:39373767-39376267 GCF_006345805.1 Octopus sinensis
CTGAGAGAATCTTAACCAGAATTCGAAAGAGAAGTGAAAGATATCTATAATGGTGCTTGCATACAAGAACGTTAACATAAATTATAATGCAGATATGCGTCGTTTCCACGAGGACCTCATTTTGATAGTTATTTTTTTCTCATTTCCGTAGGTTATCAACAACTGGAAATAGAAGGAAAATATTGAAACTTAATTAAACGAAAAGAAAACCAATGTAAAGAAGCATTTCGTGTATGTGACCTATCTCTACACAGGCATAAACACACCCTCGCATATTTGATATATACGTATATATGCGTATATATTTGTATTTACCTATATATATATATGTACACACACACACACCTATATATATGTAGATATACATGCATATACTCACACACATCTACACCCACACATATACGTGTGAGGGTGTGTGTGTGTCTGTGTTCATTCATACGGCAATTATATAAATATTTACACACAAACTCATTTACGTATATAAAAAAAAACTGTATAATATATACGTGTGGCCGTGCGTAAGTTGCATACACAAACGTGCATATGGCACTATATATATATAGGTAGATATATATATGTACAAATATATATAAATACATGCATATATATATACCTACCACACACACATGTATATATATGTATATATATATATATATATATATATGTGTGTGTGTGTGTGTGTGTGTGTGCTTGCGCGCGTTTGTTCTATTCAGCGAATGTAATAAGATTCCTATTTACTGATATTATACGATATTTTCAAGTGACTGAAATATGTGAAATGATGAATTTAATCAAATTTTAATGCAGTTTTTAGTTTACTTTGTAAGCAGACGTTATGAGCGAGATGTCTGAGCTGCTAAATTGAATATGCATTTCCTGTTTATCATACTTTGTGTACTCTTATGCACGCATGCGCATAAAATGCTGCGAGTTTCTCTTATAGATGTATATATATATGTATACATATATACAAACGCAATCTATCTATCTATCTATCGATCTATCTATCTATATATCTATCTATCTATCTATCTATCTATCTATCTATCTATCTATCTATCTATCTATCTATCTATCTATCAATCTATCTATATATTTATCTATCTATCTATCTATCTATCTATCTATCTATCTATCTATCTATCTATCTATCAATCAATCTATCTAACTATATACCTATCTATCTTTCTATCTATCTATCTATCTATCTATCTATCTATCTATCTATCTATCTATCTATCTATTTATCTATCTGTCTATACAAACATGCATACATATATATTCATATAAATATAAATGATTTATAAAGTGCTCTATATTTTCAACATAATTAAATTTTATGAGATTTGTATTTTATATAAAATTGCATGAAGTGCAGTGTGTATGTATGTACATATGTATATATGCTTGTATGTATGTATATTTGCTTGTTTGTATGTATGATTTATGTACGTGTTTGTATGTACGTATGTATGCATATATGTATGTATTTTTGTATGTATGCATGTTTGTATGTATGCGTGTATGTATACATGCATGTATGTTTGTTAATATGTACGTTTGTGTATATGTATATATATATATGAGTATGAATGTTTGTAAGTATGTATGCATGTATGTATGTTTGTATGTATGTAATATTTGTATATATGTATGTTTGTATGTATGTATATGTGTATGTATGTTTGTATGTATGTTTGTATGTATGTATAAGTTTATGTATGTGTCGATACATGCATATGTGTATGTATGTATTTTTGTATATATGCATGCATGTATATACTTTTGTATGAATATTTGTACGTATGTATGTATATATGTATATTAATTATTAGAGACGGAAGCAGTATGAATGCAAAACGGCAACCTTTATATCCAACTGAAAATGGATGCTTTGTTGCAACACTGTATTCGGAGATATTAGCCTCGGGATATCCTCTCACATAGACTATTGTTGCATAATAGCACACACATAGAACATAGCAGATGAAATCCATCTGTTATTGGTGCTGCAATTCCCATATAACTTGCGATTCCTATATCACCTATTGTATGTCATCAACTGCGTTGATTTGCGCTTCTCATGTTGTCTGAAATATATATGTAGTATTACATTTTGTGGTAAAATTTATACTTTGTCAGCAAATTCGTTTGAAAGTATTGTTCGGCCAGAACCGCTCTGGAACGATATTAAACAATGCAACAATGAGAATAACGAGGTCCTCATGTGTGATTTTTAGAACAATATTCTTTTCTTCTCTAAGCACAAGGACCAAAATTTGGGGGAAGGAGCCAGTTGATTATTCGTTTCTACTCTAGGCACAAAGTCTAAAATTTGGTGGTAGGGGGGACAGTTGATTCTATCGACCCTGAAAGGCAAAGTCGACCTCGGCTGAATGTGGACTCAAAACATAAGACAGATGAAATACCATTAAACATTTCGCTCGGCGTGCTAACGTGTCTTCCAGCTCGCCGCTTTATTTTTAGAACAATATTCGTT
>NC_043010.1:39378767-39441267 GCF_006345805.1 Octopus sinensis
AGCGATGAACGTAATAAAAATGTAAAACAGCAAAAGGGCCTTCTAGACGGTTCCTTGAGCTACTAGAAATAACAGCCAATTATCTCTTCACAACTTCATACTCTGATGATTTAAATATATTGTGATACACAGGAATTCACCGTATTTCATATATGAAACATAGGATATGTTATGACTAGAGTTCTTTGTGAAATACAAGCAAAAGCCCCACCCCCCGTCCAATGAACGGTGCTGAGTTGTCAAACATTTAAACCAAATGTTCTGAAAACAACTTGTCCGACCGTCCCATAGGCCTCCCCTTTGAGAAACACTTATTTAACGTAAATTTGAGACACCAGCAAAAGAAGAAATAAATAAAGATAGACTTATTTTCTATTCCAATGTAAAACGATTTTACTCACACTAATATGCACCGGAAGAGTTTAAAGTACCAGTAACAATAAGGCTGCTGACTGGGAGAACACAATTATGGGTTAACCAGTAAGCTTGGCAGGAAAGAAACGTGCCTTTAAGCAGTACAAAGACAAAAAAAAAATGAAAGTTGCAGGTATGTACAGCAGGACAAAAATGATGCGTGCAAATGGGTTAGCTGGAGGAAAATCTAAATGGAAAGGCATGCTGCTTTTTTTGCGCAAACTGCACTAGCATTTTTCTCCGTAGCATTGTATCGAGCGCAACAGCTGATGTACTTGCGCCTACAAATGCACGTTCCTACGACTTTGTCGATCGCATTCTCACCTGGAATCGATTTTTGTAATTTTTTCAAGACTTATACACGCCCTGATACCGTCGGTATCCACATATCGAATTTGAGCGCAATCGGATGGAGGATGCCTGAAATCCTAGAAGACACACACACACACACACACACATACACACACAGAACGGATTTTATATAATAGATATTTGGTCAATCATGGTTGATCTGCAACAAAACATCAACAAACAACAAAGCCTAAAAATATGTTATGTTAAAATAGGTTGTTTCTATACGCAGCTAAAATTACCCTGTGGTTATAATTACAACACTATCAATGGATCTTTCTGATATTTGAATAATTTCCTATATATTATACTGGAGAAGTTATTTCACACTATTGTTTTCTTGTTGGTATGATAATAGTTATTCGATCAAAAGCAGGGGTGAGCTCTGAATAAATGTAAAGGATAATTCAACTATTTCGAGCTGTTGTATTTATATCTAACCATATTTCAAGAATGGACGTAGAAATAACATCCTCCTTACATTTTAAGATATTCATAATAGATGCGTTGTTTGCTTTTAGTAGTACATGTATTTGACAAAGGATCTTATCATCTTATTAAGATCGGTTGTATCTTCTTCTTCCAGTCAGGACTCATGCCATTAGCCACAAAGAATAATCTCTAATTCGAGCCTACTCTAAGCTACTAAGAATGCGTGTGGTGACTTGAAAATCCACCCACCACACGCGGTAGACTGGCGGTTGCACGGTCGCGAAAGCTACGCTGTTATCCTCATTCCGTAAACGGTGGATTTTAACGAATGGAGAGCTGAACCATCCTGGGGTACAGAGGATTTGCAATCTAGCCCAGGGTCTGAAAGTTTACCACACCATAATGGGCTACACCATGGTTCCTCTGCTTTGTGGCAGAAACAGGAAGAAAGAGTGAGAGAAAGTTGTGGTAAAAGAGTACAGCGGGGTTCACCACCATCTCCAGTGTTTTTTTTTTCCTCAGCGCGCAACTGATACTTTCATCCATCAACTGACTAAAACATCACGATTTTATTACATTACAGGTCTCCATAGCAGAGGTAAAGATTGTTTCACTCGCGGTGATTGTTTTACTTTGTTGTCGTTTAAACTGAGGTAAAGAAAGCTACAAGACTAAGCAAATGTATGATGAAAATGTATCTAGAATTGACAATATCACCATTCGGTGCATTAGCTACTTGATTTTTCGTCAGTTATCTTTTACTTTTTTCTCATTTACATGTTTCAGCCATTAGACTGCAATCATGCTGAAGGGCGCCGCTAATTTTCTGGGACGTAAACACACACGAGAAAAACCAACGATTGCGAAGCGGTGATGGAGGGACAAACACAGACACACACGCATATTCACGCACACACACACACACACACACACACACACACACACACACACACACACACACACACACATATATATATATATATATATATATATAATATTAGGGAATATTATTCCAAACTTACAGGGACAAATTCAATTTAATGCTGAATCAAATTTCACAAAATACAACATATGTATATAAATTAGAAAAAAACACCTTTTATCACGTGTAGCCATTTTGCCAATTATATACCTTTTATTTATTATTTTGTACATTACTTAATCATCGGTATATGTTTTATCGTATATTGAAGTTATTTCTATATGGTATAATTTAATTATTACATTGTTGAATTGATAAAAGGTGGTTTTGTTCTAATTTATATATATATATATATATATATTATATATATATATATATATATATAGGGAGAGTTTACGAAAAAAACAAAAGACGAAGACAGGTGGTGTACAAAACAAATGATCAGGAATAGGAAAAGCCTTTTACGTTTCGGGGCCTACGCTCTTCTACAGAAAGGGACACAGAAAAAGAACAAGGAGAGAAACAAGGAGAGAAAAAATGAGAGGAAAAAACGAGACAAAAAAATATTTGTAGTGGCTAACGATCTAGGCTTCTTTCAGTTTCCTTCTACCATACTCACTTACATGACTTTGGTCGGCCTGAAGCTGCAGTAGAAGACACCTGCCGAAGGTTCCATGCTGTGGGACTGAACCCTGAAGCAAATTGTTGGAAAGCAAGCTTCTTATCCCCACTGCCATACCTAATATATTGCAATTTGAGTGAAGTTTGGCTGTTATATCTATTAGGTCTAACGGTTACGTGTCTATACCCTTGTTCGTTTGAAACTCTGCAATAATGGGAAAGTAGCTGTATTCTATTTACAACGAAATAGATTTCTCCATAAAGTAGACATAACTACTATTGAATGCAAAACATATTACACAACTTCAATATTTACGTATAACGTCTTATATCAATAAATGATTGGAGTGAAATTTTAAATGAAGAAAGAAATAAAACTAGCATTAGTGTTGAATCGAAGTATATTTCTTGAGAATGTTTAATGAAACAAGATGACAGTGATTTTAATGCGTTGTGACATTAGCATCTGAATATGTCGGATTTAAAATCTCCAAGTACGTTAGATATTTTGTCAGTTTTGAAACTACAGCCAAATATTGAAATGATTCAAGTTTGGCAAATATGAAAAGAAATTAAGAGGAACATTTAAAATCAACTTTCTCATCAATGTTTGTATACACGACATTCTCATATAGACTCACAACCATCGACACACATTAAGATAAACACGTGCATACATACATGCATATATACATGTCTATAACCATATGTGCCTATGTATATATATATATATATATATATATATATATATAGGTACACACACATATATATATAGGTACACACATTTAAATGCATGCATATACGCATGCACACGCTCATACATACGCACACACACACACACACATATACATATATGTATAGCATATAATTTGTATATACTTATGTACAAATGTTTACCCTTACGCGCGCAAACAAACACATACACACACGCACGTACACACACACATGTATATATATATATATATATATATATATATATATATATATATATATATATAGACCTATTTATGCATATACATAGAAACGCATATGCACCAACATAAATATAATGGACCACTAGAACTATTACCGTACGCTGTTTATATAATGGATAATAGTTCATTCTACTTTATATATACGTCTATATATATATATATGTGTGTGTGTGTGTGTGTGTTCGTGTGTGTGTACGTGGGTCTATGCATTCCCGTACGTGTGTATGCATGCATTATGCACATATATATATGTGTACATATATATATACGTTCATATATATAGATATATACACATATATACACATAGAAATACAATGAGATTGGAAATAGTAATAATAATAATAATAATAATAATAATAATAATAATAATAATAATATAATAATAATAATAATAATATAATGATGATAATAACAACAACGCCAACCATTTTAATAATAATAATTGATGAATAGAACCATACGTCATACTTTTGGAACCATTTATAGTAAAGTTCGAACGAAACAAATAAGTATATATCTTAAAATCTTTTCACTTAAAAACTAAGGATAATAAAATAGTGAAATGTGCCCATTTGTTGTAATAAAACAGCACACACAAAGTACTTTAAATGACAACTCGCAGTTCGATGTAATGGGGCATCTCAGCTCTGGGTTGATTGTATCGAAAGTTTTAAATGGTGACTCTAGTGAACTTTTAGACGGAGGCTGTAGTGAACTGATTCTGTTTGGAAGGAAACACCTGAGTAGTGTATATAATTATAGCATCACATATTTGAAGAGCGAACTCAGCGGTCGTTTTAATGATATAGCTAAGCGTTGATAGCTCTAAATACCACGCTGTTTGTTTTAACATCACAGACTTTTGTTGGTTGTAATAGCACAGTTCATCTGTAGCTTAAATAAACTCTGCAGTCTTCTTACTCGTAATGAAACGTTAGATATACGTGTAATGAGACATCTAGCGGTGACAATTACAGTGACTGATGCAGTACATAGGTTGCTGAGCTCAGCGTGGTTGTAATGACGTGACCTATTTTTGTTTGCAATGTAGCCATTTTCTTGGTTGCGTTAATGACAAGGCTCAGAGATATCGAAATGTGGAACCCTGCGGTGATTGTAATGAAATTGATAAGTGGTAGTTTTATGGCAGACACAATTATACCTACCTACCTACCTACCTACCTACCTACCTACCTACCTACCTACCTTCCTACCTACCTACCTACATACATACATACATACATACATACATACATACATACATACATACATACATACATGTACATACGTTCATACTTACATATATACATACATGCATGTATGTATGTGTGCGTATGTATACGTACACACACGCGTTGTTTGTGAGGTGGTTCATATTGCCAAAAGTATGACGCATAATTCTATATATTAATTATTATTAAAATGGTTGTTGTTGTTGTTATTATTATTATTTTTATTATCATCATCATTATTATTATTATTATTATTATTATTATTATTATTATTATTACTATTATTATTATTATTATTATTATTATTATTATTATTATTATTATTATTATTATTATTATTATTATTATTATTATTATTATCATTATGATTATTATTATTATTATTATTATTATTATTATCATTATTATTATTATATTATTATTATTATTATTATTATTATTATCATTATTATTATTATTATTATTATTATTATTTTATTATTATTATTATTATTATTATTATAGACGTCACACAGTATGCAATATCGTGAGGTTGTTAATTGAAGATAGTGTGTCTGCCGGGGATTTGTACTGTTTGTCAAGTCACAACGAGGAAATCAGACAGACAGTATTTTTACGTAATATGCGTGCAGTTCCAAGTAATGCTGACTTTTGCAATACATCTAGAATGTAGAGTATTCCTAAGGTTTTTAGATGGTTTTTTTTTCCAGATTGGGTGGTACTGAACCCAATGCTCCGATGACAATAGGGATGACCTTTATATTTGACTCTCGTAGCTGCCACATATTCGCGAACTCAATTCTCAGATCTCCTTATTTATCAACCTCTTCTCTTTCTTTCAAGTTGATATGTTGATCTCCTGGCACTGCCACGTCAACTATTAGGCACTCTTGTTTGTCCCTCCTAAAGTTTACTATATCCAACTTTCGGTTCTCTAATATCTTGTCTGTCTGGAAGTCAAGTCCCAGAGGAGTTTGCCTTCCCCTTTTCGTCCATTACCTTTTTCCGGTGTATGTTGGTATCAAGCACCCGTAACCGTATATTCATACTTACGGCATTGTAGCTAGTGGACGTTTTGGGCTACCTTCTCGTATCTACGCTCGTACTATTTCTGTGTAAGACTTTCACAAGCATTAACAATATGAATTATGCTTTCGATCCCCTTCCACACATTCTGCAGACTTCTGTTGCACTTGCGTGGTATATATTCATTTTCACTATGTTGGTAATCAATGCCTGGTCCTGGGCAGCGATGATTAAGATTTCAGTATTCCTTTTAGGTTACCCTTGTTAAACCACCGCTATGATTCTTCCTGATCTTTTAACTTGTTCGTTTCACAGTGTAAATGACCATGTAATTCCATGCGGAGTAGGGTGTTCTTGTTCGGAATTCATGAGCACCCTCAAGTCCATGTTTGTTAAATTTTTCATTATTATTATTATTATTATTATTATTATTATTATTATTATTATTATTATTATTATTATTATTATTATTATTATTATTATTATTATGATTATTATTATTATTATTATTATCATTATGATTATTATTATTATTATTATTATTATTATCATTATTATTATTATTATTATTATTATTATTATTATTATTATTATCATTATTATTATTATTATTATTATTATTATTATTATTATTATTATTATTATTATTATTATAGACGTCACACAGTATGCAATATCGTGAGGTTGTTAATTGAAGATAGTGTGTCTGCCGGGGATTTGTACTGTTTGTCAAGTCACAACGAGGAAATCAGACAGACAGTATTTTTACGTAATATGCGTGCAGTTCCAAGTAATGCTGACTTTTGCAATACATCTAGAATGTAGAGTATTCCTAAGGTTTTTAGATGGTTTTTTTTTCCAGATTGGGTGGTACTGAACCCAATGCTCCGATGACAATAGGGATGACCTTTATATTTGACTCTCGTAGCTGCCACATATTCGCGAACTCAATTCTCAGATCTCCTTATTTATCAACCTCTTCTCTTTCTTTCAAGTTGATATGTTGATCTCCTGGCACTGCCACGTCAACTATTAGGCACTCTTGTTTGTCCCTCCTAAAGTTTACTATATCCAACTTTCGGTTCTCTAATATCTTGTCTGTCTGGAAGTCAAAGTCCCAGAGGAGTTTTGCCTTCCCCTTTTCGTCCATTACCTTTTTCCGGTGTATGTTGGTATCAAGCACCCGTAACCGTATATTCATACTTACGGCATTGTAGCTAGTGGACGTTTTGGGCTACCTTCTCGTATCTACGCTCGTACTATTTCTGTGTAAGACTTTCACAAGCATTAACAATATGAATTATGCTTTCGATCCCCTTCCACACATTCTGCAGACTTCTGTTGCACTTGCGTGGTATATATTCATTTTCACTATGTTGGTAATCAATGCCTGGTCCTGGGCAGCGATGATTAAGATTTCAGTATTCCTTTTAGGTTACCCTTGTTAAACCACCGCTATGATTCTTCCTGATCTTTTAACTTGTTCGTTTCACAGTGTAAATGACCATGTAATTCCATGCGGAGTAGGGTGTTCTTGTTCGGAATTCATGAGCACCCTCAAGTCCATGTTTGTTAAATTTTTCATTATTATTATTATTATTATTATTATTATTATTATTATTATTATATTATTATTATTATTATTATTATTATTATTATTATTTAATATTATTATTACTTTTGCACAGCTTTTAATGCTGGAGATGTATTACATTGTCAGCTGTACACTAACAGTGAACTAAGGTAACACTTCTTATTGTTCGAGCACCTTGCAGTGTATTCAAGCGGTTCCAAGCAGTGCTGTATTCTGCAAGTGCTCCACCCTTATTGTTGCCCCTCTTTCTTCCACGTACTTCTCAAGATTTTTGCAAACTGTTCCCAGGGCTCCAACGATTATTGGTACTACCACTACTTTTTTCATCGACTACAACTGCTTAACATCCCAAGCTAACCTGTTATATCTCTCGACTTTTCTTTCTTCCTTATCGTATACCTTGTTGTCAGCTGGTCATGCTATATCTATGATCCAGCATAGTTTGTTTTCTTTCTCAATTAAGACTATATCTTGCTTCCTGTTCCCTATCTCCTGGTCGCACTGAATCATAAAATTCCATAGGATCTTTGCATTTCTATTTTCGGCGATGCCTTTAGATTCGTGGTCGTGCATACATTTTGCTCTTTCAAATCCATATATGATTTTTATTATTATTGTTGTTATTATTGTTATAATTATTATAATTATTATTATTATTATTATTATTATTATTATTATTATTATCATCATCATCATCATCATCATCATCATCATCATCATCATCATTATTATTCAGCAGTCTAATTTTTATCACGTGCTGTTATTGCACAACCGAGCGTAGCTCTGTGTGCCCTGGGTATAGGCTGTGGTTTGTTGTGATGCTCTTATTTTTACTGTATTGAGTATTTTACGTAGGATGTGTGCAGTGCTTAGTAATGCTATTTTCTGTATGTTATATATATATATGTATTTATTTTATAGAAGGAGCTTCAACAGGACTAGAACTGTTTCATTCTCTGCCATGTATTGAGTACCTTATTTACTGTGGTTAACCCCTACTCAACCCGGGACCTACATATATATATATATATATATATATATTTGTTATTCCTGGTATTTTTATTATGTATGTGTATGAATATTTTTTTATCATACCTAACGCGCCTACAATGATAGAAATTGTTTCTGTTTTTAAACTTCACATTCGAGTTACCTCTAGTTCCCACTCTTTGTACTCTGATAGCTTCTCGATTTCTTTTACAGACACGTTGTCATCTGTTGGTATTGATATTCCCATTAGAAAGCATTTTTTTCTTGATGATCTCTGACAACTATATATATATATATATATATATATATATTGGTCTTAATTTCTCTATCTGTGTGTATTGGTATATTCAAATGTATGATTGCTTACTTATTTTCTATGACTTCTTCTGGCCTGTGCTTATATCATCTTTCTTTTGTTATTCCATAGTTTTGGTATAGCTTCCAGCGTATATAGATCTCTGTCGTGTCTGTGAATACATTCCTTCTTAGCCAGGACATGGCAGCCAGAGACAATATGGTTTATTGTTTCTTCTCCATCTCCAGATTCTGCAGTTACTTGTTATCTTTTTTTTTTTTACTAAATGTTTTTGGTAATTTCTGGTGTGGAAGCTTTAGTCTTGCGTTGCAATTAGAAATTCTTGTGTCGCTGCTTTGAGTCCTGAGCTTCTCAGCCATCGATGGGATTTTGCTTTGTGTATTTTTTCTGTTACGTTTAACCCAGTAGGGCCACAAGTACTAATGGGAATTATATCCTATGTAAAATCACTCGAAAAGGCTATAAAACTTGGAACATAGTATGTCAGTTAAAATGTACTGAGGGTGAGTACACACAATGTATCGCATTTTAACTTGGTGAAAATGCAAGTAGCGTGGTTGAGAAGATGGAGGACACTAGCAAGAATATACAGAGTGAAATTTTGAGTTGAATCTGTAACAGCATGTATATGACAATATGGCGATATTTTGTATAACATAAAAAATAAAATGTGTATAACCCAGCATTAAAACAAATTCATGTAACCTTAAACAAAACAGGAAAAGACCGATGTAAAAAGGAAAAAAGGAATAGCAATAACCCTACTACTGCAACACATAGACATAAATCTCGCCTTCATCAAATTTTAGGGCGATCCGTGTCCAAGCGTGTGTGTACATATGAGCATGCGAAACGTGAATGTTTACACGTGCGCAAATTTATAATTATCTAGATATGAAATTGATTCTACGCCTGTCTTTCCATTGGCACGACTCCTCTACTCATATAATGTAACAGGTTCACCTCTCTGCCTTAATTTTCAAATATTTTATTTCCTTAACCGTTCCGGCATTTTGACTGTCAAAATGCTAGGGTTTTACCACATGGGGTGAATATCAAACTTTTGAAAATTACTCTTGCAATATTGAGTAACTTGTTGAATAAGGACGTGTTCTTTTTTATTTGCTACGATGGTATAATAGTTTTTCCTATTTTGATGGAATAGTTTTCGACGAGTTTTGTATATTAATTTTACAAGGTGATAAACAGTATTTGTTACAAGAAGGTTTCTCTTAATAGGTTCATCCTAATTTTTTCACTGGAGGCTTTTAACTTGTAGTGGGTTTAATTTCTCAATATATTTTATTTACGTTTACATGTTTCCTTTGTTGAAATATGTGTTTGTGGGAATTTATCGTTTATAACGTACAAGCAGTGCCACCCAGTGTTGCTTGGGTTTGTTTCGACGCTTTAGAATTAGAATTTTTGAAAAGTAAAAATTTTGCATTATGCAACTTGTTCTTCTCTTCAAGTGAACATTTTTGTAGTTGAAATAGACCGAAAAATGGTAACACAGCAGTCAAAAATCGTAAAAAATTGGGATTTTCATAGAAAAAAAGCACCTTTTTGATGTAAATAATATTTGGTGTTAACATGGTCCGATTTGAATTTTATCTTCTACAGAATGAAGAGCAAGCCTTCTTCTATCATACTCTCAATTTTGGTCAACTTGCGTCGCAGGGTCTCGAAGGAGATAGTGTTAGTTGAAGGCTACCAAACCTGTCACACACAGACAACTTCAGCTTTATATAGAGAGATTTGTTACACACTACTTTCCATCCTTAATAATGAAACTTGGTAGATCCAAAAGTTAAACACACAGACACACACACAGATACACACACAGACACACAAGTTGAGTTTTATATATATAGATTTCTCAACGGGGATTTCAGGGGATAGTTTCAGGGAGTCGCTGGCGATGTATCGTGATGATCAAAAATCCGACCTGCTAAAATTTAGTTAAAGTGATTCAAACTGCAGA
The DNA here is from genome assembly GCF_006345805.1 of Octopus sinensis. Classification (NCBI taxonomy): domain Eukaryota; kingdom Metazoa; phylum Mollusca; class Cephalopoda; order Octopoda; family Octopodidae; genus Octopus; species Octopus sinensis. The sequence continues at coordinate 39,389,624 of NC_043010.1, forward strand.
CTCAAGCCAAAATGGTCACATTTAATTCAAAGCGTTAAAAATATTATGAAAACAATTGGTATGTATTCACAAACTCCAAACGATTAATACGAAAAAACCCTCCAGGCAACATCCCGAAAATTCATTTCTTTGCTGAATTTCTACAATGTTTACGGTGATTCGTTTTTATATCTTGATTTTTTAAAATTTTTCATGCAATTTACGCATGCTTGCACGCGTGGTGAACACAGTTCACGTCAAACAGCTGACTGAGTAAAGTTCACTATTCAATGCATGGGATAAGGCCTAAACAACCACATTATTGATTTTTGCACTTGCGAGATGAATTTAGGAACAGAAATAGCGCAGTTCAATTTCCATTCGCCTAAACATTAAGTGACTCGTTTTTGGTGGTTCTATGATTTGTTGGTTAGGAGGATATGTGCCGGAAGTTAAACACACAGACACACACACAGATACACACACATATACACAAGTTGAGTTTTATATATATAGAAGTTTCCATGGCTATAAATAATTCATCCTAATCATGAATATACATATTAAGATCTAGATATGTAGGTAGGAAACTTGAGTATAGAGCTATATATTCGTTGCATACGCATATGATATATGAGTGTAGGTATACAATCTACGTCGATATATGAAAATAAACCGTGCATCATTCAACTACTGGAGTAGAATAATATTCTTAAGACCGCAATTTACTCGCACGCAGCATCTTTCAGAGTTTGTCGCTAATTCAGTCCTTAACCAAATTGAAAGCTACATTTTGACATAAAAAATTGAGATTTCGTCCAGTAAAAAAAAAAGTTACATCAAAATATGTAGCAACGTTACAGGAGAGTAAGTAACGCCTCCAATCAAGTTTAGATCTAGATAATATTTTTATATTAGCTTCAATGATAGAAGAAAGAATGAGGAATTTTAAGGTTGAGGTTCCGTGCAACAGAAATTGCGTGTTTACATGCCCGTAGTTTATTGGTTTAGTTAGAACTTTAGAAAAATACATTGGATTGTTGATCTGTTCGACTAAATTCTCCAAAGCAGTGCCCGAAACCGCTATTTAAACACAAAATCAAGTTAAAGTACATATTTCTCTCTCTCTATCTATCTATCTATCTATCTATCTATCTATCTATCCATCTATCTATCTATCTATCTATCTATCTATATATCTATCTATCTATCTATCTATCTATCTATCTATCTATCTAATTGTCTGTATGTTTGTCTGTTTATCTATCTATCCATCTATATATCTGTCTATCTATCTATCTATCTATCTATTTATCTATCAATCTATCTATCTATCTATCTATCCATCTATCTATCTATCTATCTATCTATCTTTCTTTCTACCTATCTATCTATCTATCTATCTATCTATCTATCTATCTGTCTATAATGGAGAGATATACGTTCCTAGAGTTGTATAGCACATTCATTCAAGCCCACACACATACAGACACATGCAATTATACAAGCAGACACATAAATCGATATATCTGCAAACACACACACATACACACGTACATATAATTATATAAGTGAAGCGAACGTCTTGCCACATGTGTCGATCAGTGTTCGAAATTAGGAGTAGATAGAAAGCCGGCAACTCATGAGAAGTCATTCTTTTTGTTACTTCTCCTGTTTTCTATTTGTTTCTCTCGTTGTTTGCGTATTGAGCTCATTTCTTTTCGTATTTCATGTTGTTCACTGTTGGTGACGTCCTGTATCCGTATATGCATATATATATATATATATATATATGTGTGTGTGTGTGTGTGTGTGTGTGTGTGTTTATGTATACACATATTTATATATATATGCGAAAGAGTGGCTGTGTGGTAAGTAGCTGGTTTATCGACAACATGGTTCCTGGTTCAGTCCCACTGCGTTGCACCTTGTCTGCTACTATAGCTGCTGGCCGACTAAAGCCTTGTGAGTAGATTTGGTAGATGGAAACTGAAAGAAGCCCGTCGTATATATGCATATACATATTCATTTATATATATATACATATATACACACACACACACCCATATATATATATATATATCTAAAGTTAATCCAAACAAGAAAACACAGAAAAAAAGAGAAAAAATGAGAAAAAAACACACCAACGCAGGACGTGGAGCAATTAAAGTATTATTGACGCTCAGGAAAGAAGGGAAGGAGGGTTTAACGTTTCGAGCGGAGCTCTTCGTCGGAAAAAAGGAGAAGGAAAGATCCCAAGGAGGGAAGACAGAGGAGAAAATATTTGAGCTGGTAGTGCTCAAGAGATCACATGTTGAAAGGATATATATATATATATATATATATATTCATGTGCTATTAAGTTTGGTCATTCTCGTGCACCGTTTACGTTAGTTTACTTCATGTTTCTATATTCATATTTTTGCACCCATCGTCATATGGTATTTAATTGTTATCTAATCCATTTGCTTTCAAACTGACATTTTGTTTACACTAAAGGGGGAAACTATAAAACTAATCTTATATGAATATCAAGCATGGAGCCAAGAGCACTCGTTTTTCGTGAGAAAATATTTATTAACACATAATTATAGCATATCCGATTATCACGATGTAAAATAAAGATACGCAACAGGCCATGCTATTATTGTAATTGTTTCATGTCTCTATCACAAATATTTAAAATATTTCTGTAAACATTCAAACAACAAGGTGAACAGGTATGGAATAGGTTATGATTGTGGTTCGTGAGACGAGGAAACAATACGAAAGATTAAAGTAAATGTTGGCAAAATTCGCAGCCACATTGCAACAGGTGTTAAAATGAGAATAGCAGCACTACGGATCGAACGTCAGATGGCTTATTGTAATTGAGAAAATCTGATAAATTTAAATATTTTCGAAAATTACAAATACGCGTCTTACTTATAGAAGAGCAAAGAAAAAAGATAATCTGATATTTAGTGCGTGTGAATTTTGTAGAAAAACTTCATGTAGCATATGCACTTATTTTTTCAAAAATGCAAGAATGGACTATTAATAATAAAACTGCAAGAATAGATTGACTAAGAGGAGACACATGGGATGGGCAGTCGCTGAAGAGGTCACAGGCGGCTTGACGAAAGATTACCAGAGAAAAGACATATCATTAGAACAATAATAAGTCTGAAGTGAAGAACATATATACAAGGCGTATGTTTATTTACAATAGGCGTAGGAATGGCTGTGTGGTTAGTAGCTTGCTTACGAGCCACATTGGCAAGTGTCTTTTACTATAGCCTCGGGCTGACCAAAGCCTTGTGAGTGGATTTGGTAGACGGAAAGTGAAGGAAACCCGTCGTATATATATATATATTATATATATATATATATATATATATGCGTGTGTGTGTGTGTGTGTGTGTGTGTATGTGTGTGTGTGTGCGTGTGTGGTGTGTGGTGTGTGTGTGGTGTGTGTGTGTGTGTGTGTTTGTGTCTGTGTTTATTCCCCCAACATCACTTGACAACCGATGCTGATGTGTTTACGTCACCGCAACCCCACGGTTCGGCAAAAGAAACCGATAGAATAAGTACTAAGCTTCTAAAGAATAAGTCCAGGGGTCAATTTGCTCGACATGGCCTCAGTAAAATGACTGAAACAAGTAAAAGAGAGTAAGAAGAGAATAAATAAATAAATAAATAAATAAAAAATAAATAAATGACCATCCTGGAATATAAAAATATCTGTTTCAACACATTATTTCACATCAGGAATCTTGCAGAACAAATGCATAAATGTAACGTTTAGCGAATTTGTACAGCAATTTGGACTTAAGCAGGTTCGATCCCACTATCTGGCCTCTTTAGTGATGTGTATTCCACTGAAGCATCGTGTCATTTCAAGCATCGTGGGTAAAAATGAGTAAATAGGAACAGCGTAGAAGTTCGTCACATGCTAAATATCGATGACTGAAAATGCGAAGCGTATCATATCATATGTCACATTAATACTGTCTTATCAGTAAACAAATGTGTACAACGTTCTCTGGAATATGCAAGCTAATTTAACGAGTCGTATTTGTATGTCTTGATCAAAAATTCACGTTCGCATAAGGATGAGAGAGAGAGAGAGAGAGAGAGAGAGAGAGAGAGAGAGAGAGAGAGAGAGAGAGAGAGAGAGAGAGAGAGAGAGAGAGAGAGAGAGAGAGAGAGAGAGAGAGAGAGAGAGAGAAGGAAAACATAAGTTGGCCGAAATTTAGTTGGGACGTGTGAATTATTCAGACACTGATTTTTTATGAGATAAGAAACAAGATTTGCAATCTCTGCGGTATGTTTTTTCTCAACTAATTCCGTCTCAGAAATCTTAGTTTTGAATCGACATGAGGAAGGAATTTCTTCTTAAATGATTCATCGTACTTGTTTCAGCGAGTCAACATGAAGTTACGAAGATGCTGAATTTCTGAATAATTTACAATAAAGTTTTGATGTTGGCTGAATATAACAAACTCTGTGTTGGACTGTTCAAGGTAGTTAAAAAGAAAACAATTTAATGATATGTATCTACCTATGCGCAAGAGTGGCTGTGTGGTAAGAAGTTTGCTTCCCAAACGCATGGTTCTGTGTTCAGTCCTACTGCGTGGAACGTTGGGCAAGTGTTTCCGACGAAACCCTCGGACCGACCGAGAAAAACATACTATGTCCGCGCTGACAAATTGGTAAAATTCATTTTATTATTATTATTATTATTATTATTATATATATATGTATATTTATATATGTATGTGTGTCTGTGTTTGTCTCCCCACCATTGTTTGACAACCGATTTTGTCGTGTTTACGTCCCTGTAACCTAGTGGAATAAATACCAGGCTTACAAAGGGTAAATCTTGGGGGCGATTTGTTCAACTAAAAGCGGTGCCCCGGCATAACCGCAGTCAAATGACTGAAGCAAGTAAAAGAATAAAAGATCTATATATATATATATACATATACATATATATATATATATATATAATATCTATATATATATATACGTATGCGGGCATGTACATGCGTACATGACACATCCATACATGCGTACAGGCATATATTTGCAGAATATGTCGAAATCATATGACAAAAATAATACAAATTTGGATTGCGTAATGACTTAATTGCTTACTTATGAATTCAAATTAAATTCAAATGCAGTCAATTTAAACTTCTTAGCTTTAGAAATTAAAATATGGAGCATTAAATTGTATTCATTGTATACATGTATTTATATGAGAGTGTCTACGTGCATAATCCGCACGCATACATGCATTTCTTCATAGATTTTGGCTGATTCCTGTTCATGGTAATTTCTGAAATAAGTTTCATATTATTTTACTTTCTGTTATTTATACTGCTTTAAATATGAGATTTCATTTAAACTAGAGCCTAATTATATACTATAATTAAATAACATTTAGGAATTTGAGAATAAATAAGTTCTTTGTTACTCCGCATGCTATAGCGAGTCGACGTAAAATGGTACCCAGTTTGGTATCAGATGAACAGCGATGCATAATCACGTCGCTTTCGACAACCAATCGGCATTAATGCATATACACAAAAGCTTTGGGTACCAGTAATTATTGAGGCCCATGTACTTCACATCTGTTACTGAAGAAGTAGTAGTGGTTCTTGTATATAAGCATGTACATGTTATTTGTAATAATGAATTATTATGTTAGAAAAAAAATATTCGACACCCCATGCATGATCTGTGCATCTTGGAAAAGATAAGTATACATTTTTTAACGAACAGTCAAAGACTTGAAAAGGATGCAAAGCAATCTGGCGTAGAATGATTTGTCACTGTTTCTCAGAAAGATGAGTGAAGACCGCAAAAATAAACCAGAAAAAAAGAGAAACAAAAAGCGGTCATCTTAAACTATATACCATTAGAATAGCTCTAACCAAGCATTAGATGATATGAATAGAAATCCCCCCCCCCAAAAAAAAATTATTAGATTTAGTTTAAGAAATGAATCTATAAACTTATTATTAAACGGAAAACTAAGTAATATGAAATAATACCAAGAAAGTCATCCATACATGAATGCCAAATTTAAGTATTCTTCAGATCAAGAAACGAAGATGGATTGCAACAAGCTGTCAGAAAGTCATAAATAGTGATGAGATCAAAATTTCAGTTACACAGAGCGATGGATTGAAATATGAGTTGTATGCCAAACGTTTAATTACTGTAATTCTTTATTTTCTTTATTTCTTTATTTGTTTCCGTTATTTGACTGCGACCATGCTGGAGCACTATATTTAGTCGAGCAAGTCGACCCCAGGACTTATTCTTTGTACATCTAAGTTTGGGATTCATGTATGGATGACTTATTCTTTGTAAGCCTAGTACTTTTTTCTATCGATCTCTCTTGCCGAACCGCTAAGTTACGGGGACGTAAACACACCAGCATCGGCTGTGAAGCGATGGGGAGATACAAACACAAACACAAAAACATATACATACATATATACATATATACGACGGGATTATTTCAGTCTCCGTCTACCAAATCCACTCACAAGGGTTTGGTCGGACCGAGGCTATAGTAGAAGACACTTGCCCAAGGTGCCACGCAGTTAGACTGAACGGGGAAACATGTAGTTGGTAAGCAAGCTACTTACCACACAGCCACTCCTGAGCCTTTTTACGTTGTATTGAAATATGAGTTTTTAATTTTGGCACCAGGCCGGCAATTTCGATGATGGGGGTGCAGCCAAATACATCGACCCTAGAGCTTAATCGTCACTTGTTTTAACCGACCACAAAAAGATGAAAGGCAAAACAACCTCGGCGGCAAAACAACTCAGAATATGAAGACCGACGAAGTGTCACTAAGGATTTTGTCCGGTGTACTAACGATCCCGCCAGTACGCTGTATTGAAATAGAGATTTCAAATTTTGGCACAAGGTAAGTTTGTATCGAAATTTTGAGAAGGAAACCAAAATGGCAAGAAATGTAATGTGGATATCTTAGAATTTTATTTACTAATCAAGTGGTCTTGATTTCAGTCCTGCAGCGCCTGGGAAGAATATCTTCTTTAATTCCAGGTCAACTAAATCTTTTTGAGTGAATTAGGTAGACGGAAACTAAAAGAAGCCCATCCTGTATGTATTTTACCCCCGTGACTGTTTGGCGATCGCTGTTGACTTCTTAACATACCTATAACCAAGCGGTTCGGCATAAGATACTAATAGAATATGTAACGGACTTTTAAAGATTACGTGATGGTGTCAAATCGTTCCTCTAAAACTCTTGAAGGAGGTATCCCAGCATGGCTGCAGTCCAATGACAGAAAGAAGTGAAAGATGGAATCCTGATAATGAATACCACAATTTCACTAGAATCTGACGAAGCAGTTTTTCAGCAAGACATAAACCCATGTGAATTCTGCATGAAAAGTTTAAAAGATCATAAAATCCATTTTCTACATTGACTTAGAAATTGTACTTAATCCGAGAGAAAATTTATGGCGACCAATCAAGAGACATGTATTGATTCAGTAAGCCATCAACAAAACACTAATGACTGAAACGGTCATTAATGCCAGGTACAAAATCGTAAATTCTGAAGAGTTGAAGAATATAATTGCTTCCACGCAACGGAAAATTAAAGAAATAATTAAAATAAAAGGCTATCAGGCTAAATACAAGTATAAAACATCGTATAGTAAATTAAATAAAAACAGCGCAGACTTTCTAATAGGTTTCATATAGCAATGCTTTTGTTGACATTCATGTTTTCGTGTGTTTAAGTCTCTTAGATACTCAGTCAATGAACAATATAAACTTGAATGTAACATGCAGTGGAGAACAATAAAATGGCCATGATGAAGAGAGAAAATTATACAATTTGAAAAAACACAAATAATGGGTAATAGAAATAAAGGAAAAGAAAATATTGGATTTTCTCTTCGTTTCTCACTTTCGATATAAATGCAAACATGCAGCCATAAATGGAGAGCCGTACATGTACAGAAGCACGCGCTCATGATCAAATTCAGTGTGTATTTATATACACACACATACACATGGCCATATACACATATACAAAGACGTACATATAATCAGTGGCGAACTGGGTTTAGAAATATTGGTTGCCAGGAGATTAAGCGGGTCCAGCCGCAAGTACAAGGGGGCCCACCCGCAACTACAATGCAATCATTTATTTTTTTATTTCTGATTATTATTATTATTATTATTATTATTATTATTATTATTATTATTATTATTATTATTGTTATTATTGTTATTGTTGTTGTTGTTGTTGTTGTTAAAAGTATTCTTTTCAACTGTCTACAGCCAGGCTGAAATAATTAATGCATTCTTCTTGGAGTGAATAAAAAATTCTCAAACTTGAGGTGATGGGCCACTTAGATGCTAACATGTGCCCCCATATATGGATTCTATTGGCGCAGGGACCCACTTGCCATCAGGCAAGCTGGTAACCTGGCTAGTCTGCCACTGTATATAATCATATACACATACACGCATATATTTGTGTGTATGTTTGTGTGTGTGCTTGTGTGTGTGTGTATTTGTATATTTGTGCATGTACTTATATATGTGTGTACGTGTATGTGAGTGTGTCTTTGAAAATGCACGAAGCGGTGCTGAAAATTTCCTGGTGTTAAAGGTATCACGAAAGGCCTGATTGAGGGCCCAACTGGGCCAAATGATGCAAAAATGACATTGGAAAAACTACAGGAGTTGGAGTTGGACGTCCTCCATCATCCACCATACTCAGCTGACCTTGTCCCCACTGACTACCACTTCTTCCAGAAGTTGGAAAACTTTTTGATAGGCAAAGAAATTTCCAAGATTTTATTGACTCTAGATTTCCAGGATTTTGCAGTTCCGGGCTGGGCAAACTACCGCTGAAATGGCTAAAGTGTATTGACAATAAATGTGCATATTTTGATGAATAAAACTATTCCTTGTATTTATAAAACATTAGCAAACATTTTTTTTCTATTCTACAAAAATCTTACTTGACGACCTAATAAAATAATAATAATAATAATAAATAATAATAATAATAATAATAATAATAATAATAATAATAATATAATAATAATAATAATGATAATAACAATAATAATAATAATAATAATAATAATAATAATAATAATAATAATAATAATAATAATAATGATGATGATGATGATGATGACGATGATGAAGATGATGATGATGATGATAATATTAAAGAGAACGAAATTTTAAAAAATATATATACATATGTATGTATATGTATATATATATATATATTTATATATATATACATTGATACATACACACACATGCGTACATACGTACATACATACATATATACATACATACATACATACATACGTACGTACATACAAGAGGTATAGATACTCATGTATACATTATTTTTTGTTGTGTATAACTGTGTGCCGCTATATTTTTTACTTGCCTGAATGAGTGTTTGCGAATGTCACATAGACACATATATCTTTTAAGCCATCATCGTTCAGAAACGGACACGCACAAATGCACACACGACACGCATATATTCTCTTATCTACATATGAACATTTCTGAAGAAAGAAATCGTAGGTGTAGGTGGATTGTTCTGTTGTGTAACATTGCTATTAATCTATATGAAATATAAAGTATATACATCAGAAAGTTGTCTTACTGAAACATTAAAGCGGATATTTTTAATGAGTGGTTGTCATCCGGTGCAGACTGATTTATTAGATAGAAGTATCTGCACGGATTATATAGTTGTGAAATATTATATATATAATATTAATATTGTAATGCTTTTACAGTATAATGATGTGTTGGGCAGTGTTGATTTAAGAAACAGTCTTAACTATGGTAAGTATTTTTACGTAGCGAAATATAAAATGACCTTTGCATGTGTGAGTAGGAGTTGTATGCTCCAAATTTACGTGTATCCATTGTAGAGAGAAATACATAGCTACGAAATACATGTAAACACATACTTACATATATAAATGTATGTATGAATGTTAGTGTAAGTATATATGTATACATATCTGTATATGTTTATGTAGAAACATGTATAGCTAGACATATCTATATATCTATCTATCTATCTATCTATCTATCTATCTATCTATCTATCTATCTATCTATCTATCTATCTATCTATCTATATATCTATCTGTATATCTATATATCTATCTATCTATCTATCTATCTTTTTATTTTATTTATTTATTTATTTATTTTTGTTCTTTTCTTCCCTTTTACGATACCTCTTTTTTTGTTTCTTTTGTTTTTTGTTTTTTTTCATCCCCCAAAAGAAAAGCTCTACCTTGTAACTTGTCCCATCTGTGTGCAGCCCTGTGTGGACAATAAAGAAACTTATCTATCTATCTATCTATCTATCTATCTATCTATCTATCTATCTACCTATCTATCTATCTATCTATCTATCTATCTATATATATATATATATATAACGGGAAGACGAAGGCAGGTGGAGTACAAACAGACAATGTATTAGTACGGCGCTCAGGAATAGATATAAAACAAGTATTTTACGTTTCGAGCCTCCGCTCTTCGGCAGAAAGATACACAGAAAAGAAACAAGGAGAGAAACAAGGAGATAAAAAAATTGCATGTAGGGGCTAACGATCCAACATCTATCTATCTATCTATCTATCTATCTATCTATCTATCTATCTATCTATCTATCTATCTATCTATCTATCTATCTATCTATCTATCTATCTATCTATCTATCTATCTATCTATCTATCTATCTATCTGTCTGTCTATCTATCTATCTATCTATCTATCTATCTATCTATCTATCTATCTATCTATCTATCTATCTATCTATCTAATTGTCTGCATGCTTGTCTGTTTATCTATCTATCCATCTATCTATCTGTCTATCTATGATTTTATCATAAGGATTCATTAGGATCAGGTCACATCAATTTAAAGGACGCCAATAATAATAAAAAAGGACATGTATATGGTAGATATAGAAGCATCTAATCCAACTTAAACATCAAATCCGATTCAGGGTGGGTCATTGTTGTGACCTAGATATATAAAAATAAAATCGCGTTTAAAATTTAGCACTGCCGTTTATTTTACTTAAATTTATTTAATGCACTCATAAAAAGATTACATAATACTCCATCATCAGGTCAAATTCTAAACAGGTATGATTTTGCATAAGGTCATAGCTGGGCTAGTAATGCGTTTAAGTTTTACATTCGAATGTATGGGAGAATTTGAATGTTTGTTTACTTCATTGACCTTTTTAAATTTGCTGCGACATTAAACATGGTCATCACACATTTGTTGATATGGGCAAGCTCTATGAACCTAGGTCAGTAAGTCTCAATGAGGAAAACTAAGTGACATTTTCACAGAGTAGAAAGAAAGAGATCATACAAATATGCAATCTAAATTCACTTACCTAAATTAGTTTATGGTGTAATACTGGCACGACTCATCTAAGCATCAATAGACGGAGCAGTTCCAGAAGTTGTGATTAAGAAGTCGTTAAAATTATTCTCAATTAAAGGGGTAAAGTCAAGGAGTTCATTGACCACAAACAAACAGTCGTCAGCGTTCACCCCCTTCCTACTTAAATACAATAGAAGCGTACACGCACAGACACACACACACACACAGACACACACACACATACAAACAAACACACGCACACACAAATTATATATATATAGTGAGAGAGAGAGAGAGAGAGGCACGCATACAGGGAGAAAGAGAGGGAGAGAGAGGCATACACACACACTTATCACAGTACATATAACGACAGCTAAGCATGTAACTACCATGAATATGATATCTATGTGTATATATACAAATACACACGCATACATATACATCTATACGCATGTGTGTATACGTGTGTGTGTGTACTAACAATATGTATATATCTGTGTGTGTGTGCGCGTGTGTGTTGTGTACATATAGATGCAGAAATAAACAAGTGGCTTTTGAGTTGTTTTGACTCTTGTTTCTAGCAATAACTGGTGCTGGTCAGTACCCTCCATCACTTTTGTGACCTTTATTAATTTTGCTTTTAGGTTCAAATGCTAGTAAGCCACCCATTTAATTTGTTATATATATATATATATGTAGGTCCCGGGTTGAGTCGGGGTTAACCACAGTAAATAAGGTACTCAATACATAGCAGAGTAAATTAATTTATTTTATAGAAGGAGCTTCTACAGGACTAGAACTGTTTCATTCAAAAGAAATCATCAGGAAGCATATATATATATGCATACAAATATATTTGTGTGTGTGTGACAAACATATTTCAACTAACCTAAATTGTGATTGGGGGCACTAAAGTTCATTAATGTAATTGTCAGCATGTATGCCATGGAGACACATGGAGCACGTTCGCGCCAGCCTGGAAGCATTCGCGCTTTGTTTTTCAATCTCGCCATTATTTACGAATACATCGCCTGCCGTAATGTTGGTGTTTTGACCACCTACGATTATGATCATGATACAGGTAACGCTTTTCCAATATTCATATGGCTTTCAAACTTCTATATCAGTTGACATTTTCTCAACTATATCTATGATTTTTATGCCCTTCAACACCGTTGAGTGTTCACCAATATATGAATATCTATCTATTTATCTATCTATCTATCTATCTATCTATCTATCTATCTATCTATCTATCTATCTATCTATCTATCTATCTATCTATCTATCTATCTATCTATCTATCTATCTATCTATCTATCTATCAATCTATCTATCTATCTATCTATCTATCTGTCTGCCTATCTGTCTATCTGTCTTTCTATCTATCTATCTATCTATCTATCTATCTATCTATCTATTTATTTACCCCTCTGTATGTGTATATATATATATATGGAGAGAGAGAGAGAGGGATAGACGCCATGATTGACCGCTAACTCTAAAAGTTTTTTTATTCTCTCTCTATTCATTTTCTTCCTTTCTGTTGAAGAGGATAGGCTCGAAACGTAAAAAAGACTTTCTCACCTTCCCGAGCGTCAAACTAATACACCTGTTATTTATACACCCGTCGTTTCTTGTTTTTCTGTAAATTTCAACTATATATATATATATATATATATATATATATATATATAATATATATATATATATATATATATATATATATATATACATACTTTTGTACGTTTCACTCTTTTGGCTGCGGCCATGCTGGACCACTGATTTTGGTCGAACGAATCGACCACAAGACTTACTCTTTGTAAGCCGAGTACTTATTCTATCAGTGTCTGTGACGATCCGCTAAGTTTCGGGGGGCAAAATCATACTGACATCGGCTGTCAAGCGGTGGTGTTGTAGGGGAAAAACACAAACGGAAAGGCACACAAAAATATAGGTGCATATAATTATACATATGCACGACGGACTTCTTTCAGTTTCTGTCTACCAAATTCACTCACAAGGTTTTGGTCGGCATGATACTATAGTAAAATACACTTCCCTAGGCTGCCACGCAGTGGGACTGAACCCTGAACCCGAAACCATAAAGAAGGAAGCTTGTTTATTTAATTTTATATTGGTCATAATGACCTTACATAGAGATAGGAAGCTGCGGGCTGGGCACAGATGTAATGTTATATGAAATGAAAATGATGATTAATCGGGGAAAAAGCGATGCCCACCGATCGTTTTTTTTCCTGAGAACATTCATCTTGTATTTTATTCATGATGTAAGAAACCTCTTACATTGTCCACAATTCAATAACAAAATGTGACACTAAGCCTCTTACCAGTTTTTATTTTCCAAACTAGGAACTTTCAATAACACTGAGGCTTTTCAACCTCTTAAGTTGTGCTTCGATAATTCACGACGTTGGTATACAAAGACGTGACGCCAGCAGCGAAGAAGGACGCGTCCACACAATAGTGAGAGAAGCAAGCTTCTTACCACCCAGCCACGCCTGCACCTAAACCTCTTACCACAGTCACATTGATCAAAATCTCCGCGTTGAAAAGGATAAAATATGGGGGGTGGTTTGGCATATCACACGCGTCAAAATTGTATAATGAAGTGAAATGTGCCAATATATGATACTGAAGCGATTCCAATGTCACGAGCGGGAGCCTTTATTATAGGGATGAAATGTAATTAGGAGAAATTTTAGAGGAAAATGTTAATGGAAGAAATATAGCATGCGAAATTTTTTTATCTGTTTACCTGCCAGGCCTAAATCTAAAACTAATTTGAGTAGTTGTAAGGAAGGACCGGAAGTCGGGGAGAATCTGTGACTGCATAACAAAGAATGGGAAAAGCGTGGGAAAAGAGGGAGTAAAAGAAATCAAAAATAAGTTAGGAGGGATATGGGGAAAATGCGAAATAGTGAAGGGAAAGAAGAATGTGTAAAAGAGAGGAGAAAGCCAGGAAAGAACTATAAATATACAATAGTAGTTCCTGGTGGCTTTCAAAGAAAAGGAATTTCACTTTTGATTAGTCGGGTGATTTATTAGTTAGATATTCGTGTCAGTTTCAATATCTCTGATGAACTCACGAATGCCTGGTGGCGGGCAAGATTTATCTCTTGCAATTAAAGATAAGTGCCAGGGCAGCTAAATTATTGCTGTTATTTCTTGTCAATATAACAGCCCGGCCATTGTTGCAGGAAGCATAAAAGCAGTAAAAGTACTGTAATATAGGTTATGCTTTTTTATAGAAGAAAGTAAAATGAAAGGTTGGTTTCAACTTTAGGCATCAGGCCAACAATTTCGAAGTAGGGTACAGGTCAATTTCATCGACCCACCTACTTTACTAGTATTTATTTTACCTACCTTGGAAGGGTGAAAGGCAAAGTCGACCTCTGCAGTATTGAACTCAGAACGTATATAGGTACGAAATGGCGCTAAGCATTTTGCCCGGCGTGCTAACGATTCTGCCAGCTCGTTGCCTTAGCAATACGAAATATTCACATTTTAGCACAAGGCCAGCAAGTTTGGGGGAAGTGGGTGAAATCGATTACATCGATTCCAGTGCTTAACTGGTACTTATTTTATCGACCCCGAAAGGATGAAAGGTAAAGTCAACCTTGGTGCAACTTGAACCCAGAACGTAAAGCCGGACGATGTCTCGCTAGGCTTATTGCTCGGCATACAAACGATTGTGCCAGTGCGTCTCCTTAGCAATACAAAATGATGAAATAGATTTTGATACAGCTCAGTGAGATTTTTTGATAAGTATCACATTTTGATTCTAATATTCAATATTGAATCCTTTGAGTCAGTTTAAAGGTGTCAAAAAAATCATGTAAAACTCGCAATTCCATAGTAACAGTATAGTTCATAAGAGCTCAAATGAAGGAGCCGACACTTGGTTGCTGGACTTGTGATAAATAACAGCACTGGTACTTAATTTATCGACGCCGAAAGGATGAAAGGCAAAGTCGACCTCGGCGGATTTTGAACTCAGAACGTAACGGCAGACGAAATACGGCTACGCATTTCGCTCGGCGTGCTAACGGTTCTGGCAGCTCGCCGCCTTATTATAAACCAACCAACATTATAATTTAATGAGTTGTATCTTGTGCTGATCGAAAATTCACTTTCGGAACAACATTGTATCAATTTACATATTTTTAGACTAGCATGATTTCTCTATTCAGGCTTTTAAACTGCGTGTGTTATAAACGAAATCACTGATCTCTGAGGAACGCCTGTCAGCGAATTCAACTGCAAAAATCTCAGTATTGAATCTGCATAAGGGAGAAATCTCTCCCTCTATTAAAGATTCATCTTACTTATTTCAGTTTGTGTCAGAATGAAGTTATAAAAATTCCGAATTCCTGAATAATTTATGTTATGCTGACGTTGGCTGAATTTGACAAACTATTTGCTGGCGGATTGTGAGGTGTGAAGATAATGGTTACAAATAGTCTTAAACAGCTGTCTTGGAAATATAGATAAATTCAATAGAATGTAATTATTTACTGAGGGATGACAATAATGGAGATAATTGCACAAACACACACTGTCACAGCATATATATATATATAATATATATTATATATATATATATATATATATATATATATGGACATTTGCGCATATATATGCATACACATATATAAAGATTTACCTGTATATATATATATATATATATATGCACTCATACGTAGATACAAACATTTATAAGATATATATATATATATATATATATATATATATATATATATATATATATATAATATATATATATATATATATAATATATATATTATGTAAATATATATATATATATATTTGTGTATGTACTAACGTGCATGCACACAAAAACTCACGTACATACACACACACGTACACACACAACCACCTATACATATGTCTATATCTGTGTGTTAGAGTAATTTAAAATAAAAAAGATGTAACAATTTATACACACTAGATTTCGTCTTTGCATAATTACTTAGTCATGATCAAAATTACATTAGAATTTGATAAAATAATAATTCTCTGAACCAGAAATCAAAATATAGAGTATAAAATTCCTATTACACATATGTACACGTTGATTATTTGGCTGTCGGCTGAGTGAAGTCAAGCGTTGGTGTAATCAACCTGTTGGAATCATAATCTTATGGTTGTGCTTTCGATTCTCGAACTGGGCTGCGTGTACTTGGGCGAGTCACTTTTACACGTTGTTCCTATTGACACAGTAGAAACGGCTGACCAGTAATATGCGTACATATTTTTACAAAACAACTTGTCAAGGCTCTGCTTGTAAAATAATTCATATTAAAATAACAGTACGTTTGCAAGCGAAGTAAGTTAAAAAGTGGACAGTAAAGCAATCATTTAGAATTTCAGATTTTAATTTCAATGTTAGTAAAAGCAATATCTGTATATGTTGTAAAGTCACCCAAGAAATACTTGTTTTGTACGAAAGGAAGCTAACTCGTTAAAGTCGTTAGCGCATTGAATGTTCTCACTCTTGGAGTTTTGAGCTCAAAAACAGCCGAAGTCAGATTGGATTTTCCCCTTCTCCGTATTGATAAAACATACCAAGTGTATGAAAATGGAACCAAATGATTTGAGGTATCTGATCCGGATATTTGCTGCTCATTCGCTATTTGTCTCAATACCTTACGTGACATATTCTTTGTTTTAGCAAAGCGGACACTATCAGTTGTATTTAAAATATTTCCCTATCAAGAGATCAATGTTCTCCCACTAGTTCTGAAGGACCTATCAAGGATTATGGGCTCTACTTTCCATTTTTAATAACAACTAAAATAATATCATTTACGTGAATTAAAGTTGGTATGGCAATATACATGCACATTACAGATTCCCTCGTAAAGAATGTGACGTTGGGATTACTCATTTCACTTAGATACGCTTAACATTTCAGATTAGATGTAAAAGACTATTATGGTCGGAGGTGATTTTGGTGATTCATATATATCTGATACTATCGATGTTTGGCTTGTAACAACTGCTGTATATATATATATAATATATATATATATAGTATATATATATATATATATATATAATATATTATATATATATATATAGATATATATATATATATATATATATATATATATATATATATAATATATATTATATATTATATATATATATATAATATATATATATAATGTGGATGCGCAATGGCCTAGTGGTTAGGGCAGCGGACTCGCGGTTTCGATTCCCAGACCGAGCGTTTTGAGTGTTTATTGAGCGAAAACACCTAAAGCTCCACAAGGTTCCGGCAGGGTGGTGGTGGTGGTGATCCCTGCTGTACTCTTTCGTCACAACTTTCTCTCACTCTTTCTACTGTTGGCCTGCTCGCTTAGCCAACGGGGTGGAGTCATTTGAAGGCTAAAACAATGCGAGGCGCATTGTGACCAGCGGTATGTAACAACATCTGATAGCCTGGTTGGTCACAGTGATCACGGTGATATATATATATATATATATATATATATATATAGTTTGAAAGTATTTGCTGTCGACTACATGCTGATTTGTTTAGATGTATGTGTGCATATATATATAGCTCGTTAGGGTTCGCTAAAGTTGCATTGTCTGCTAAGAGTAAATGTGCTGCATTAGACAATGAGTTACGTTTCAAATCATATTAGCTACATCCCTTACAAGTGTGGACTTCACACGACCGTGACTGAAACACGTATAGGCCCTAAAAAAGAAAAAAACAAACAAACACATAGGTTTATGCGCAAAATGCATTGCTTTCTCACCATCGGATTTGAAAAGATTTAAATATTAGTAAGGTGACTTCCCTTCTAAGGAAATATTTGATAAAGCACCCCAAACTATAATAGTGGTGTGGTCGACAGTAACTTTAAAATCATATTATATATTACACACCCGACGCAAAATAAAAACAGGTTAAAATTAGACCTAGTAAAATTATAGAAACCGATTGACTTCTCAGTACTAATATAGGTTAAAAAATCCTAGCTTTGATAGATATAATTTCTTCGATAGCTATAGATATATCAGGAAATCATTAATAGACGTTCCGTTAAAGTTATCTACAGCTGCATCTCTAACATGCAAAACAGAATTTTAGTAACCCGTTAAATAGTATCACTCCAAAGTTGAGGCGCAATGGCCCAGTGGTTAGGGCAGCGGACTCGCGGTCGTAGGATCGCGGTTTCGATTCCCAGACCGGGCGTTGTGAGTGTTTATGGAGCGAAAACGCCTATAGCTCCACGAGGCTCCGGCAGGGGATTGTGGTGATCCCTGCTGTACTCTTTAACCACAACTTTCTCTCACTCTTACTTCCTGTTTCTGTTGTACCTGTATTTCAAAGGGCCGGCCTTGTCACTCTCTGTGTCACGCTGAATATCCCCGAGAACTACGTTAAGGGTACACGTGTCTGTGGAGTGCTCAGCCACTTACACGTTAGTTTCACGAGCAGGCTGTTCCGTTGATCGGATCAAAAGGAACCCTCATCGTCGTAACCGACGGAGTGCCCCCCCCCTAGTATCACTCCATACTGCAACAGCAAAGACCCAGACACTCGCTCAATAGAAGACGTATTCATGTTTACCCCAGGCGCACACAGAGACGAGGCCATTTCTGTTCTACCAAATAAGGGACCCAAAAGGAAAAAAAAAACTCGCATATTAGAGTGTGAGAAAATGATTTCAAAACAATATACATCAAAGGACCAGACTTGTTTCAGGTGTGTAAAACGTAAGATAAACTTGAAATATAGCAAAACATAACCGGGAAAGGAATGAGACAAATAAATCATAACTATCAAGTGAAGCATTGCAGAAAGATTTAGGCCATACATTACTTGGTCCAATTAATTCAGGTTTTGTCCTTTCTAAACTCCATCTCAGAGATTTTTATATGTACGCATCATGACAAATGTTTGTTGACGTAGACACAGAGACTAACGTACGCTATTCAACCCACATTCGATGATTCTTACCAGGCATGGTTATTTTAGAATTAAATTCTCAAAATGAACAATATCCATCATAAACAATATCCATCTTCTAATAATGTGCATAAACTTTATTCCATTTACCTTTAATATCATGTTTTTGTTTTCTAGTGAGTTTTTTTCGTTGTCTTTTCTCGCATTTCCACTCCGAATAGCCTGGTCATTACCATACCGGATCACGCGCGGTATACTACAGAAACCTATCATATTTCTTCAAAATCCCGGCATCAAAATTGAGTAGACCATCTAAACTTCTGTATGCATTGTCACTATATCGATCAGAATATTTGACGTTCTAAAACACAGCTGGTCACAATGCACTTCCTATCTTTGTTTTAGCTTTCAAGGTATACTTATCTCTCTCTAGATTGATCACTTTCCCCTGATCCTACTAATAAGCAAACAGCATTATCGCTCTCTCTCTCTCTCTCTCTCTCATTATATGTATGAATATATATATGTGTGTGTGTATATGTATATGTGTGTGTATATGTATGTATATGTACGTGTGTATGTATGTATATGCATGTGTGTGTATAA
Source organism: Octopus sinensis (assembly GCF_006345805.1). Classification (NCBI taxonomy): domain Eukaryota; kingdom Metazoa; phylum Mollusca; class Cephalopoda; order Octopoda; family Octopodidae; genus Octopus; species Octopus sinensis. The sequence continues at coordinate 39,409,626 of NC_043010.1, forward strand.
TACACACACACACTCACACGTATATATGTGACAGTTCATTATGTACATGAAAATAATACTCTCTATTTTATTTGAAGTCTTCTCCCAAGTAATATCTCGATAAATTGAACAAGACAGGAAAGTATGAGTATGGAAATTATTGACAATAAATTGACAATCATCCTTGTAATATTAAGCTCCAGGGAAATTCAAGCCATCCAAATAAGGTATATACCAATATTTTTGTCCCTATAATTATTTTCCAGATCATTCCCAATCTTGGATTTATAATGACACACAATCTTTCACACATGAACAGACGTGCGCATAAATACACATCCACACACACACACACACACACATGCATGTTTATTATATATATATTATATCAACATACATGTACTTACATCTATCTATCTATATATCCATCTATCTAAATATATATATATATGTGTGTGTATATATATGTATATATGCATATATATATATATTTATATGTATTATATGCATATATATACATGCATATATACATATATATATATATATATATATATATATACACGCACACACATACGTATGCACATATGGGTAGAGGACGTCACCAACAGTAAACAACATGAATATGAAAACAAGTGTTTTCAATAAGCAAGCAACGAGAGAAACAAATGGAAAAAAAGACAAGTAACATAAAGAACGACCATTCATCAGTTGTTGGCTGTCTACCTACTCCTCATTTCGAGCATTCTACGTATATATATATATATATATATATATATATATGTGTGTGTGTGTGTGTGTGGGTGTGGGGGTGTGTGTGTGTGTGGGTGTGGGTGTGTGTGTGTGTGTGTGTGTATACACGTTTGTATCTCTCTTCCTATATTATATTAACCGTTAAACGAATGTAAAATCACGACTAACTGTGATTATTTTGTAAATGCAAACTCAGCCGAGAAGAAAATTGCTTATGGTAAATTATATTTCATACTATACCAATACCTAATAACAATAAAAAAATGAACTGCACAATAACAGGAACAAATGAAACAAGATGCTACGCTGGCAATAGGCAGAGTATTGAATGAGTTAACGAGAGCTCTTTTTACGTAGTCGAGAAAATTCTCTCCTAAGCTGCTAATCAGCCGTCGGCCATTATATCGTCAGTTCAAGGTCGGATCAGACGACAGTGTTAAACCTTCATAAGAATATATTATCACACGCTGTTTGTACACACAAAATGTAAATCACAGACAGACTGAAAACACGAAAATATAGCAAGAATATTTAAACGGATGTAAACTAAATATGGTAGAGGCACATGGCCTAGTGGTTAGAGCAGCGGACTCGCGGTCGAGGTATCGCGGGTTCGAAACACAGACCGAGTGATATGTGTGTTTATGAGCGGAACATCTAAGCTCCATGCGGCGCCGGTAGAAGGTTAATGGCGTACTTCTGCTGACTCTTTCGCCACAATTTTCTCTCACTCTTTCTTCCTGCATCTAGCAGCTCGCCTGCGACGGACCGGTGTCTCGTCCACGTTGGGAACCTATACGCCAAGGAAACCAGGAAGCCGGCCCTATGAGCCAGGCATGGATTGAGAAGGAACAAACAAATAATTAAATATGAGTAATTTATAAGAAACCTAACTTTATTCAAATAGGGGAAACGTTATTGGAGGAAAAGGAAGATGAGGCAGAGAGGCTAAATGATGGACAAACTGTAGTCGTTCATTTTAAGCTACCTCGAGCAGACCCTCGAAAAAGAATAGACGCTGAGTGAACGGAAAGATGGATATGATTCCTAAACGGAAGTGATCAAAATATGGGAGGAAGTGGAAAAGAGAAAGGAAAAGTGGTACATAAAGGAATAAAGTAGATGTTCAATATAAATGCACCATCAAGGCAACGAGCTGGCAGAAACGTTAGCGCGCTGGGCGAAATGCTTAGAGGTATTTCGTCTGTCTTTACGTTCTGGATTCAAATTCCACCGAGGTGGACTTCGCCTTTCATCCTTTCGGGGTCGATAAATTAAGTACCAGTTACACACTGGGGTCGATATAATCGACTTAATCCGTTTGTCTGTCCTTGTTTGTCCTCTCTGTGTTTAGCCCCTTGTGGGTAGTAAAGAAATAGGTATTTCGTCTTCCTTTACGTTCTGGGTTCAAATTCCGCCGAGGTCGACTTTGCCTTTCATCCTTTCGGGGTCGATAAATTAAGTACCAGTTATACACTGGAGTCGATGCAATCGATTTAATCCCTTTGCCTCTCCTTGTTTGTCCCCTCTATGCTTAGCCCCTTGTGGATAATAAAGAAATAAGAAACGTTAGCACGCCCCTCCGCTGCGGCCATGCACTCAAGTCGCACTGGCGGGGTAGCATTACTTCTCGAATGATGGCGCCGTCCACCTTAATACACCGGCACCCCGGGATCCCCTTCGTCCAAAACTTGGTCTGCACGGTAGTTGGGACTAGGCCTTAGCGAGGAGGCTTCGGTCACTAATCTCAGTGATAATATATTTAGCATCTTGCTGTATTATATCATACATTGAATCGTGTGATATTATCATTATTTTTTCATATAACATCAGTTACTCTGTCATATTATGTTACGTGAATCGCAATATAAAATACTGTGCGAAATGGTCGATGAGTTCAATATTGTAATGAAATTTTCGCACTAATATTTTGTGTAAAGAATCCGTCAAGGTTTTTGAGTGTTATTGTTTTAAATATCCAATTGAAAAACCGAGATGCATTTCAGTATTTAAACGGTAAAAGGGACTTTCGTTATATTTTTATTAAATTCGATTTTAATATATTGGATTGAAGTTTTATCAGGTTCCTTGGTGGAGGAAGAAACCGTTCTAAATAATTTATGCTGTGATCGTGAAATGACTGATGATCAAAATATTCTGAAGTAATGGTTCATAAGGCTTTCAATACTCCGTACACCTTGGAAATACTGGATTAACTGTTGCACAACGACAAAAGAAATATCAGATTTAAATATTAAAAAATCAATTTTTCTCATTAAAATCTTTTTTAAAAAATGGGCCACAAACGACCACGCTAATGGACAAATCCAACTAAAACATAAAATGTTTGAATCAGTGGATGTAATGGAAATGTAAACAGAGCACTGATACAAACTAAAAGAGGAGAAATCATTCACAATTGTGAACATAAAACGTTATGACTTCTTTGTTCCCGCTTCTCTTTCAAGAAGTTCTAAAAAAATAGAATTTCTTTCTCATCACAATTTGCAAGTCTGCTACTGGATTCATGCGATTCTTAAATTTTGGTTTCATTGACAAACGGTCAATTAATCTAGATTCACAGAAGTATATCGCTACAAGTGGATTAAAAATATACCAATGTGAGGATAATCTCTTAAGCCCATATTGTCATCAATAGACGAATGTAGTTTTTAAAGATTACCTGGTAAATTTATTCCTAGGATTGATATTACACTCTGAAATGCCATCTCTTACCATTAAGTGTTGTGGTCAGCCTATTTTGATGACTATGTTATGATGGAAACAGTGACTTGAATTACGAATTATATTTATATTAACGTTCGATTAAAGGCGATGATCGAGGCAAATTGGTAGAGCGTCGGGAAATGAATCGTGGTATTTGTCCCGCTCTTTACTTTCTGAGATCAAATACCGCAGCGATCCAGTTTGCATTTTATCAACGGGGCTCAATAAAGTAATTTGCCACACAAATAATGATATCAGTTGTATCATCTGATCTACTGTTCGAAAAATTGCGGGCCTCGTGCTTAAGCCTCAAACATTTATACTTTAAGTAAGGCTAGGAATCCGCAGTGCTACATGTTTTAACTACATATATATTCCTGCAGGCGAGTATTAACTATTAACCAATTTATTGCTAAGTTACTATGAATTTCTGAGTTACATTCCTTTTTCATGTATATTGATAGCTGAGTTTTTTTCATCTTGTAACTAATTCAGTAGAAGCAGAGTTGATGTTAAGATCACAATTTTCCAGAAATGATTAATTTTTGAAATTAATTTTAACTTTAATATTTAAAATTCAATTTCAGTAATTATATTTTTAGTTTAGTTTTATATAATTATCACTAATCAGATTAAATTCGCTTTAATTGAATTCCGCACTCAAGTACCAATTTCTAATATTTTAACACAAATATGATTAATTTTAAATTTGAAACTGGAGGGATAAACAATAACAGCAGTTAAAAATATTGAAAATTATGGGACAAAAAAAACATTCGAATTGATATTTACAAAAAGAATTACATGTTTATACAAATACATTTTACTTGATGTAACTGAATTTATTACACACATGCACTAACATTGTTCTACATAAAGTAAAAAATTTCATTACATCCTGAAAAATTTTCAACGTACGAAATTTGATTTCTAATTAGACAGTTGGAAAACTGATGATTAGATGATTAGACAGTTGGAAAAAAGAAAGATTTTTGTGATCTATCCTTTTAATACTGTGTAGATGTGAAGAGAGACGTGTAGAATGACCGCTGATGTGTTACTGAAGTATGAAACAGCTTACAAATAAGTGCTTACAACATATTAAGAGGGTGAATTATAATTATATCTATATCTATATCTATCTATCTCTCTATCTATCATCTATCTATCTATCTATCTATCTATCTATCTATCTATCTATCTATCTATATATATATATATATATATATATATATATATATATATATATATATTATATATATATATATATATATATAATGCGTTCCTAACGGAATACACACACACACACACTCTCTCTCTCTCTCTCTCTCTATATATATATATATATATAGATATATATATATAGATATATATATATATATATATATATAGAGAGAGAGAGAGAGAGAGAGAGAGGGAGAGAGAGAGCGAGAGAGAGAGAGAGTGTGTATTCCATTAGGAACGCATTAGAGTACAAAATAGAGCTCAGTCACACTTAGAATTACCAATAGCCGCGTATGAAAAATAAAATTGAATAAATATATAAATAGCTGCCTGAATGCGCTCCTTCCTACTGACTCTTTTATTTAGTATATGTATATATATATATATATATATATATATATATAGTATATATATATATATATGTATGCATATATATCAATCACATGGACTTGCTAAATTCAAATCATGCATATATTTTGATTAAGTTTAAAAAGAAATATATAAAGGTCATATAATGTGGTTATCTAATACACAATCCAAACATCGTGGGAGAGTAAACAGTTTATGAAATAGCTACAGTTATGCGCTATGTAACATCCTATATTTCAACGTGATGAGAACAAATAAAGCGTAGTTTTGTTGACAGTGAGTCAGATAATCGAGTGAACCAACATAAATTGAAAGGATACGAAAGTAACAACACGGAGAAATGTGTTTTTTAGCTTGAAATCTGATCTCGCCGGTTTTACTGAACAACGTGTAGGAGTTTGGTATTGGCACGAATACATTTAAAATTGCTAATATATCTATACATTACCAGGCATGAAGACGCAGAAACGCCTCCATACATGTATATATCTATATATATTCTTTTAAGTTGTTTTTTTTAATTATTTCACATGTTTCAGTCTTTTGACTGCGGCCATGCAGGAGCATCGCCTTTAGTTGAACATCTCGACCCCAGGACATATTCTTTGTAAACCTAGTACCCATAATATCGGTCCCTTTTTGCTGAACTGCTAAGTTACGAGGGCATAAACACACCAAGATCGGTTGTCAAGTGACGGTGGGCGACAATCACAGAAACAAATACTCACACACGCACACACACACAACACACACTAACATATATGTATATACGACGGGCTTCATACAGTTTCCGTCTACCAAATCCGCTTACAAAGATTTGGTCGGCCCGAGGCTGTAGTACTTGCCCAAAGTGCCACACAGTGGGACTGAATCCAGAACCATGTGGTTTGAGATCAAGCTTCTTACCACACAGCCACGCCATATATATATATATATATATATAATATATATATATATATATTATATATATATATATATATATATATATACCGGAGTAAACACATAAATGTGAAACAAGATGGAAAAAAGAGTACTCAAATACCAGTGGTAGAGTAATATGCTTTATTTAAAGCAGCAGAAATTCAACAAAATCTGTTACTCCGAGTTTCTCGTTGCCGTTCATCAGACAGTTTTTTCTAGCAAAATCTGTCTGATGAACGGCAACGAGAACTCAGAGTAACAGATTTTGTTGAATTTTCTGCTGCTTTAAATAAAGTATATATATATATATATATATATATATATATAATATATATATATATATATATATATATATATATACATATAACTTGGCCCTGTTTTCGAAGCGCGGATCAGGTGAAACAAGGACGACTGATGAAGGGGGATATTATTTATGTTGCATATCTCGTGTCTCTGTGTTTTTAGCTGTTCGAGAAAAAAGTTCGTTTTCTATGTTTTCATTTCTCATTGTGTTCAACGTTTTTTTTTTTGATGTACTGTACCCATATATGCATTTATATTTACATATATATGTAGGTATGTACATATATGTATGTATATATGTGCATATATTTATATATTATTTATAAAGTTATATATTATATATATATATATATATATATATATATATATATTATATATATTGGACTGCGACCTTTCTGGGGCGCCGCTCTGAAGTATTCTAGTAGAACGAATGAACCCCATACATATGTTGACAATCAGTCTTTATGAGATTATAATATTATTGTCTTTAAACGCTTGATTTCGTTCTTCATTCTGCTTTATTTTCCTTCCCTTTAATCTGACCATGACGATAAGAATGTAATTTATAAATAACTTCACACAGAAGATTTTCTTCTATTTCTTTATTTATTTCTCTGTTTTGAATTTTGATTATACCTGCGATTTGTCTGTCACTATATCTATGGTTTCAGCTTTATATGCTAACTGCTGCTGAAAAATGCACACTCTATTGCGTCTTCATTCTTTTACAGAGTGAAATGACAGTAATGTTATAAGGAAGGACTTTTTTCAAAAAATCAAGGCATTGCATTACCTATACCATCTCACGTATAAACGGGGTAACGATGTGTGAAAACTATTGTAGCGATTTCAATTAGGGAATATAGTTTAATCGATACATTCTTATTTTCTATTCATCTCTCTCTCTCTCTCTCTTTCTGTGCATATATAAGTATGTATACACACACACACTCACAAAGAAATATGTATATATTCATGTATGCTTACATATGTATATATATATATATATATATATATATATATGTGTGTGTGTGTATGTGTGTGTGTGTGTGTGTGTGTGTGTGTGTGTATATAATATAAATAATATATATATGCATATATACATACGTATACGTACATACTTACAACTATACGTATATACATACGCATATGTGGACACAGGTCGTCAGGAAACGTAAACAACATAAAAATTAAACGTAAACATGAGATACGAAATACGAATACATGAAATATGAACCTGTTTTTGCAACAACGAAATAAACACATGGAAAACAAGACGAGTAACATAATGAACAACCCTTCATCAGTTGTCGGCTGATCAGATTTTCTGAACCATATTTTGAGCAATTTAACGAAAAGAAAGATACACCTTCGATAAAAAAAAGTTGCCCCTGCAAAGCAAATTCAATAAAAATTTCGGTTTTGCGGAGGATCAATATTGGTAAGAAAAAAAGGACAGTGAAAACAAACAGGAAGGATTGCTAAGCTAAGCCTAAACTAGGCGAGGTGGCGAACGCGGAGAAACAAGCTTAAACAGGAGACAGACAAATATATGTCTCATTCCTCTTCACACACCGACACACATACAGACATTCTATTTCGTGATGGTCACTATTTTCTTGCCACATAAACACACGCGTTATATATTCATTTTTTCACTTGTTTATTGCTGTTCTTATTCTATGTATATGTTATGTATATGCTATGTATATATATATATACATATATATATATATACGTATACCCATACACATGTACATATATGTACGTACACCCCCATATATATATATATATGTAATACATAAATATATATGTATGTATATATATATATATATATATATATATATATATATATATATGTATATATAAATATATATGTATATATAATGGTATATATATATTATATATATATATATAGATATATATATATATATATATATAATATAATATAATGTATGTATATGTAATAGTGTGTGTGTGGCGCGCGCATGTGTATCAAAATATAAGCATATGATACATTCACATATGAGGATAATCAGCTTACAATTGTACAAATTATATCACCATTTTATACATAAAAACATACCAACTGAATGTATTTTTTACAATGATTTGTGAGCGGAAGCACACACATACAAATGAACGCACACACACAAACCCATACACACACAGCCGCACCCATACATGCACAATTTATATGCGTGTATACATATAAAGCGTGATTAGAGAAATTAAATAATTGACGCTACTTCTAAAATTTGTGTTGATTAAATAAACATATTACCAAAATTATACAGAACGGATCTGCATTAATGAATTATTAATATTCTCTTCCATGATAATATTATTCTATTCATATTACAACACGAAAATTCCCAATACGTGTCATTGTTAAGGTACCTGGTTTCAGTTATTGCTTGAATTTCATAATGTATTCTAAGTTTGTAATGTCCTCATCATAACTTCTTTCTATAGTAGACAGCACTGACTCTAAAATATGATACAGCCCTACTTACTGCAAGTGGTACTGGTTGCGTAGGAGTTTTCTATCAACTGAGGTAAATCTTCGCGAAATGTTGTTACATTCTACTGACAGGAATATGAGAGATAGCAATATTAATTTTCATGTGTTCTTCATGGCATTACTAAACGTTTAGTTGTATATGGTCGTAACGATAAACTTTCTACTATAGGCACAAACCATGAGGAATTTGGTTGGTTGGGATATAGTCGATTACAACACTTCCAGTGGTCATGTGGTACTTATTTCATCGAGTGAATGATTCCTGTTTCGGAGACTCCCGCCAGACTGCATTGTTTCTCAATAAGGTGCCGCTTGCTAGATCAATTAGTTCCTTGAATTCACTCGATATTTTTCAAGCCATTGTCAATCGCCTATGTTTGAATAAAAATAAATAAATAAATAAAACACATACATAGGTTGAAAAAAGGAAGGGAATACATAAATAAACTGACAGACAGAATATGCATCCATATATATATAATATATATATATATATATATATATATATATATACATACACACACAGAGAATGAGAGAGGGGAGAGAAAGCGAGAGAGCATATATATATATATATATATATATATAATATATATATATATATATATATATATATATATATATATGTGTAGATGTCGGTACGTACATATAGGTTGTATGTATACATATATTATTTATTACTCTATTGTCTGACAGCGCTTCGCGTCGGGTTCGTTTGAATTTTCGATTTTGCGAATTCTCACTTCGTTCCATCTCTTTCCTCCCAGTTTGTTTTACAGTTTACTACAATGATGCGAAATTCTCTCCTTTGCTTTGCCTTCCCCTTTCTCTCTCTCTCTCTCTCTTCCTTCCTCTCACTTTGCCTCACCCTTCTCTCTAGCCGCGTGTCTTCCTCTCTCTCTCTCTCTCTCTCCCACTCCTCCTCACTTTCGTCACTGCTAATCCTTTCGCCTGTTGCATTCAGGCCCTAAGGTCATGTTTCCCAGCGCTCGCCGGTTACATTCTCGTCCCCGCCAGAACAAAAGCTTTTTCGTTTGTTCTCTTGTTTATTTTGATTTCTCGTATTGTAATTTAATTCTCGTTTTGTATTTTCTTGTACATGTATCTTTAATTTTGTATTATTTTTTCCTGTATGTTTTTGTGCAGTTCTTTGTTACGTCCCTTTTTGTGTTACATTTTTCTTGCTCGTTTTACCCCTCTACGAGGTTATTTTATTTTAATTCTCTCGTAGGGAGGCCTAGCATGGCCAGACGTGTTCTGTCTTGCCTTCGAAACACGCTATGTTTGCTAGCGACAGCTGATGAAGGGGATTTTCCTTGTGCAGCATGTCCTGTACTTCGTTTTCTTTTGTACATAATTGTTTTTCTCGTTTTCATTTCGTCTTGTTCCACGTCTCTGTCCTTCTGTTGTAACAAAATGGCGTTTCCGTTTTCGTTTCTGTTAATTTTTACGTCTTCTTGTGGTGTCCTGTACGTATATATATTTATATATGCATGTATATATACATGTAGATGTCGGTACGTACATATATGTTTGTATGTATGCATATATTTTATTTATTACACTATATATATATATATATATATATATATATATATATATATATATATATAAATATATAAGCAATAATAAATTTCTGAACGAGGTATAAACAGTAACTGCACGACAGTGTGAGGGATATTTGCCATCTCAATACGTAGCCCTAGGAGAACGTCGTCTCCAGCTGGCTTTAGGCACACTTTCGTGTGCTTAAAGCCGGCTGGGGACGATGTTCTCCTGGGGCTACAAGCTACAGTAACACCCACACTTAGTGGTTAGCCATATTGAGATGGCAACTATCCCTCACATTATATATATATATATATGTATATATATAGAGAGAGGGAGATTGATAGATAGATAGATAGATAGATAGATAGATAGATAGATAGATAGATAGATAGATAGATAGATAGATGGATTGATAGATGGATAGATAGATAGATAGATAGATAGATAGATAGATAGATAGATAGATAGATAGATAGATAGATACATAGATAGATAGATAGATGATAGATAGATAGATGGATTGATAGATGGATAGATAGATAGATAATAGATAGATAGATAGATAGATAGATAGATAGATAGATAGATAGATAGATAGATAGATAGATAGATATGAAACAGAAAATTGTTCTCTATCTGAATGTATGAAACTGAAACGTTGACAAGGCACTATAATTCATGTCATACTTGCCATTTCCCAGAGAATATCTTACGCACTGCCTTATACAGTATTATAGTTTCACTGACAGGACTTCATATTGTCAAGTGTAGTCAGGTATTCAGAAGTTTCTATCCACTCAAATACGAATTTTTTTCTATTGAAATATGGGTGTCGATATCCGCGTACAACTCTATTCGATGTAAACGTTTAAGATGACGCATTAGGAATGGATCCACGCTTAACCCTTTGCATCCACTTGTAACTTTCAACGTGGCATTTTTCTATATAGCTCTTTAACACTATATGCATTAACGATTAAAGCACTGGCAAGAAATATAGAGAAATAAAGAAATGTATATATATGTATATATATATATATACATATATATATATATATATATATATATATATATATACATATATATATATATATACATATATATATAAATATGTGTGTGTATGTATGTATATATATATAGGTGTGTACATATATATTTGTGTATGTACATATATAAGTATCTATAAAAAAAACAAATATATATATACATGTATATATATAATTATATATATAGAAATATATGTACACACACACACACGCATATATATTCTCACATATGCGTATATATTCTACTCTACGGCACTCCATCGGTTACGACCAGTCTGCTCGCGAAATTAACGTGCAAGATGCGTGCTATCGGGAGAGATTCAGCGTGACACAGAGTGTGACAAGGCTGAGCCCTTTGATATACAGGTACAACAGAAACAAGAGGAAGGAGCGAGAGAAAGTTGTGATGAAAGAGTACAGCAGGATTCGTCACCACGGAACGTCGTGGTGGTTTAAGTAATTTTCCCTCAATAAACACTCACAACGCCCGGTCCCGGTCCGGGAATCGAAACCGCGATTCTATGACCGCGACTCCGCTGCTTTAACCACTGGGCTATTGCGACCCCACACGTAGATATTACATATATGATGATTCATATACAAGTATTTTCACTGACACATATCTGCGTGTTTATGAGTGTCTACATATTGAGTGTATTGACGGTAGTGTATACATGTATAATCGATTACTACTACTACTACTACTACTACTACTACTACTACTACTAACATTTCTTTTCATATTTTTTGTTGTTGTAACTTCAAGAATTGTACTTAACGATGTGATGGACTCTTTTCTGTCGTCGTTCCATCCTTTACATGAAGTAAAGCTATTATTTATTTGTTGCGACTGACAAAGGGTGCAGAAAAATTTTCCATTATTTTCCATATTACTGATTGTTATTCATCATGAAACATGACATTTCCTATTCACACCTCACAAAATTCGTTACCTGGACACTTTGCTCCGTATACAAGACACACACACAAACACACATACACACTCACATGTTCTTGTGTTTATTCTTTCAGATACATATACATGCATTCATACATATGTGTGTGTGCATGCATATATATATGTATATATATATATATGTGTGTGTGTATATATGTATGAAGAAGGGGATTTTTCGTTGTGCTTATTGTCCTGTATCTCTCCCTTTTTTTTTTTTTTTTTTTTTTTTTTTTGCTTGTCTTGTCCTTGGTTTGTGTCTATGTGTTTCGTCTCTCTATGTGTTCGATGTCTTTTTGGTGTCCTGTACACATATATGCGTGTATATGTACATGTAGAGGTAGGTACGTACATATATGTTTATATATATGCATATATTCTATTTTATTAACATATATATATATATATATATGTTGGCGTGTTATACGTTCACTTACTTATATGAGCTCACACACACACAGTTACACACATGTGCATGTGTGGGTGGGTGTGTTTGTGTGCTTTTGTGTATGTGTGTTTATTTTTGCGTACATATGTATGACTTTATATACTTATGTTTATATGTGTGTGTGTGTGCATATATATGTAAATTTATAATACGCAAACTTATACATTCATACATATATATATATACATATATATATATATATATACGTTTATATATATATATATATATATATATATATATATATATATATATATATATATATATATATATATATATATATATATATATATATAAGTCAATGTACACATGTGTATAAATGTATCAATGCATGTATATGTAAATGAAAGAGTGAGCACAACCACAAATCGCATACACACAGACAGATATACATATAATATTCTACTCATGGCTTTTAGAATTTAAGAATTTGTTTTGCATGCAATACGGATTTAATAGTTCTGGAAGTGTAGCATGATAACCGCAAAAAGTTTTTACCGTAGTACGTGTGTAGCTGTGTTTAGATGTATATACACGGGTGAGTGTCTGTGTGTGTGTGTGTGTGTACGTCTGTTTATGATTGCGTATATACACACATATTTATATTTAGAGCGGATGTGTGTGTGTGTGCTCCGTTGCATACATAGCAGCTACCAATTTCCTGCTGAAATGCATTATAACCTGTGTAGAATAAAAGGTGAACAGGTAAGAGCAGATACTTCTATTATTATATTAGTCAATGGTTAAACTCATTGTACATCTGAAAATCACAGAATATTCCACTTACCACAATGCTGCATCGAATAATGATGACTCAATATATCAATGGTTTGGTAAAGCAATTTCAAAATTTCGTACAGGTTATGTATGAGTTCACACTCCTATGTTCACCTATCAGCAGAATATTATTATAATCTTTTCTACTCGAGGCACAAGGCCTGAAATTTTAAGGGAGGGGGCCAGTCGTTTAGATCAGCCCCAGTACACAACTAGTACTTGATTTATCGACTCCGAAATGATGAAAGGCAAAGTCGATCTCGGCGGAATTTGAACTCAGAATGTAAAGACAGACGAAATAACGCTAAGCACTTCGCCTGGCGTGCTAACGATCCTGGCAGCTCGCCGTCAAATATTATTATATACTCTAGTTACAAGGCTCGAAATTGTGAAGGAGGGTAGCAGTCGATTAGATCAACCCCAGTACACAACTGGTATTTAATTTATCAACCCCGAAAGGATGAAAGGCAAAGTCGACCTCGGCAGAATTTGAACTCAGAGCGTAAAGGCAGGCGAAATACCTATTTCTTTACTACGCACAAGGGGCTAAACACAGAGAGGACAAACAAGGACAGAGAAACGTATTAAGTCGATTATATCGACCCCAGTGCGTAACTGGTACTTATTTAATCGACCCCAAAAGGATGAAAGGCAAAGTCGACCTCGCATACACAAGCACTTACACACACACACACACACACATGCACATATATGTACACTGACGCATATATATATATGTCTTTATATAGCTACATCCTATTCGTATTAGCCCAAGCTTCACCTGCATATAAGACCGAAGGTAAGATTGTAATTAGTCGCAGGAGTGATTGTGTGGATAAGCGCAGGTGTGGCTGTGTGGTAAGAAGCTTGCTATCCAGTCACGTGGTTCGGGGTTCAGTCCCTTTTCATGTCTCATTGGGCAAGTGTCTTCTCCTATAGCCTCGGACCGACCAAAGGATTTTGAGTGCATTTGGTAGACGGAAACGGAAAGAAACCCGTCGTATATATATATATATATGTGTGTGTGTATGTATGTATGTATGTATGTATTTACATTTATGTGTGTCTGTGTTTGTCCCCACCATCACCACTTGGCAACTTGTTTTGGTATGTTTATGTCCACGTAACTTAACAGTTCGCCAAAAAGGACCAGGCTAAAAAAAATATAAGTATTGGGGTCGATTCATTTGACTAAAACTTCTAGGCGATGCCCCAGTATGGCCGCAGTGTAATGACTGAAACCTGTAAATGATTAAGATAGTGCAGTTTATGGCATGTATGGCATCGTCTAGATTTGTGTAGGTTACATCCTTTGTGGAGTTTGATGCTTTTATTGGGTTAAATGCTCTCGCTTCCTTTGAGATTTCCCCATCAATATCTCGCGCATATTTACTGTTCATACTGAGGAGGTAAACGCACACCATTACTTCCTCGATTTCATTGCTTCTCACCTCTATTCGGACAATTTAGAAGTGGGTAGAATATCGATTGTTTATATTCTGCTTCTTGACATAAGCATCTTCAGGATTCCACTACCTATTAAAAATAGACAAAAGACGACAAAAATAAATCCTAATATATTAATGTCTATGTCAGCAACGACTATGTTCATGTGAGGAATAAAAAAAACAAACGTTGATAATGCTAATAGCGTTCCAAATTTAATACGGGAGTTAACTACCCAAGATAGAATTTGAACACAGTGTATTAAGGTAACGAATTGAGATTTATACTGTTTTAAACTGAAGTTCATCTCCAAAGGCGAATTTTCTTTTAACCACTTATGTGATAATCTCATTATTTGCCGTGTACTTATCATTCGTCCTGCAGTATAAAGATTGAAGTAACTGAAACAGATTTAATAATATGACTACGGAAGATTAAGTATTCTCCTTTATCTATAAATAAACTATTTACATATTAAGAAATATTACTTCTAAGTATTTATCTTGCTCTTGTTCGTTGCACTTTGTAAGGATTAAAGTAAATATTTCATAAAGACTTTTAATGTTTTCAAATATGTCCATTTGTAGAAGAAGTAATGCGTGCTCTTTTCTCAGTCTCCCATTAAATTGCTTTTGTTCAGAGGATAATATAATGGGCTAAACATAAACATTTAATCAACTGAATTGCTCCGTTGGTGTTTATAGTCACATCCTTCGAGAAAATTTTGCTGGAATAAATTGATATATTGTGAGTGATTTCTTTTTTTCATTACTCTTTATTCATTAAACATATAATATAATGTTTCCATTTAAAAACTTAATCGAAAATCATATTTAGAAGAGAAAGAATAAACACGGTTGTAATAGTGAAGAAAGCGTACGTAGGTTGCTGCTTGAGAGATGTAATGTATTCATTTCGGCATGCTGTGCTCCAGTAGTTTCAAAGTGAATACTCCTATCAGACAATCTACTTTACAGCCATTTTCAGTTTGTTTAATATGCACTACTATTGTAAGAATTCAGAAATGTAATGTGAATATTATTATTAATTTTAAAGCATCCTTAATTCATAGGGATGTCTGAAACACTTTCCTGAAATAACAGAATATATGAGATATGACAGTCAATAAAAATTATGTTGTATACTTGAAATGTATTACAATATCTTATATAATATAAGACATTATTATTGCTATTATTATTATTATTATTATTATTATTATTATTATTATTATTATTATTATTATTATTACTATTACAGATTAGGCTTTTGGAAAACAAAAATGTTCTAACATCGGGTTACAGCAAGTAACCGTAGATGCCAACAACCCTTCTAAGTATCTTACTTGTCCCTAATAATACTGTTTTCTGGAGTTGTACTAAACTATTTTTTCTATACCTCTCATATTAAGTTTGTCATCATTTGTGAATGCAAAGTCAATTATCTGGCACTGTTTATTCTCTTTATCTACTACTAAATCAAGCCTTAATATGTCAGTCTGAATGTTCAAGTCCCACAGCAACTTATATTTCTTACTTTCTAGCACATTACTAGGTTCATATTCATACGATTTTTCAGTATGGTAAAATCTTAGCTTTCTACAAAATTCCCTGTGAATTACTCTGCCTAGGATGTCTTTTCTTGTATTCTTTCTTTGCCAGCATGCTATATTCACTTACTATATGAATAACACTTTCTTCTTTTGATTTGCATAATCTGCATAGCGAATCTATTTGGTTTTTGTCTATCTTGCCTTTTATCCAATTAGTTCTTCATGCCCGATATTGTGCTGCTACTAGCAAGCTTTCTGTCTCCCTTTCCAGCCTTCGTTTTTGCAAACATAACCATGTCTCACTACCACTATTTGCTACAACTATCTTTGGGAATCTACCTGCCAGTCAAATAACGTTCTTCTTTATTTTCGGATTTCAACTTCATTCACTATTCCCTACATAGGAGTCTATATCTGCTATAGCTAACTGTACGTAATCTTCTACTAATATTAACCCTCTTCCACGTTCCTTTTTAGGTAAGTATAATCTTTCTACACCACCCCTTGGGTGGAGACCTCCATTCATATTGAGTTCTTCTTGGTTTTTCTGTCTAGCTTTGCTAATTTAGATTTTGTCCAATCTTCAAAAGCTGCTGGGTATCTAAGTAATGATACCTTCACTAGATTCGGATCATTTAGCTTTGATTCATAAACATCCTCATTCTTCTGACGTACTCCTTCTCAATATTGTCTTTCATTTCCGTCAGATTCTGGTAATCCTACATACATATAACTCTCACCTCCTTTCAATGATTTTAATGTCTGGCCATCTGATAATTGGATGCCTTCCCTGTTGACTACCTGTCTTCTTCTCATGACTAATATTGCACACTTATCCATGCCAAATTCCATGCCTATAGCTTGGCTAAAATTTCTTACATTTATGTTGAGGAAATGCTTAATTTTCCTATTCTAATTCTAAACTGGTACCCAACCTTTCCCTTCCTTAATACTAAACTGAGGGGGATCAAACATAAGACAAATATTAAAGTGAACGTCGAGTCTCCTTGGAAAATTTCCCACTTGATATTATTATTATTATTATTATTATTATTATTATTATTATTATTATTATTATTATTATTATTATTATTATTATTATTATTATTATTATTATTATTATTATTATTATTACTATTATTATTATTATTATTATTATTATTTTATCATTGTTCGCAAAATCTAAGGAATGCTGGGAAAATGCTTTACGTTATTTCATCTAATACTTTACGTTGCATTCCTTCGGGGATTATAAACTAAATTATCTGTCAAATACAGGACTCGATGGAATTGGCTAATCAGTGACTCTTAATTACGTTATCATTTAATCCCTTTCCGAGGCCATCAGATGTCTTTCTGCAGCAATTTATTTTTACTAAACGAGTAACATATGACCCACCGCGCAATGACGAATATTATAATTCCAGTCAGGAAACTTTTGAATTCCCTCTCATTTTATTCTCAAGCGGCGAGTAATATTATGTAATTACTAATATTACCACTTATCACTATACAATAATAATAATAATAATAATAATAATAATAATAATAATAATAATAATAATATAATAATAATAATAATAGAGAGCGAATGCAGATATCGACAAAGCCCTGACCCATCAATGGCTAATGGCCTCTGGCTTAAAATCTGAAACAGAGGGGTTTATCATAGCAGCTCAAGATCAATGCCTACCAACAAGAAACTACCAGGCCAACATATTAAAGATCAGAAGCAGTCCAACGTGTCGTGTATGCAAGCAACAAAATGAAACCATTGACCATGTGGTCTCCAAGTGCAGTCTTCTAGCGCCTACAGAGTATCTCAACAGGCACGATAGAGCTGCACAATATATTCACTGGGTAATCTGTAAAAACCTGGATTTGCCCCATGAAAAAAACTGGTGGGAACACAAACCACCCCCAGTGCTTGAAAATGACCATATCTCACTCCTCTGGAACTTCACCATTCAAACTGACAGGAAGATAGATGCAAATAGGCCAGACATAATATTGAAAGACTTCAAACAAAGAACATGCCTCCTCATTGATATGACTGTCCCAATCGATATAAACGTATCTGTCAAGACCTACCAAAAACTGAGCAAATATAAAGATCTTGAAATAGAAATCAGCAAAATGTGGAAGCTGAAGACTAAAACAATACCTGTTGTCATAGGTGCCCTGGGAATGATAGCAAAAGGGGCTGATAGCTACCTAACTCAGATACCAGGAAACCCAAAAATGTTCAAAAGATAGTGCTCATGGGAACTGCTCATATCCTACGCAAAATACTCTCTATGTAATCTCAAGGTTTAAAACAAACATAATTTTCGGTTAAAAAAAAAAAAAAAAAACCTTTTTTTTTATTTTAGACATTCATTAGTACAACATCCCCACCCCCCAAATATATGGCACACTAGGCATAACCACAACATGAACTTCCAAACCTGTTGTCTCTTGAGGTCTCTGGGTGAGACTTGGAGCCAACTTGTACAAATATAAAGCAAAAGTCAAACATAGAATAATAATAATAATAATAATAATTTGTCTTGGTATAAAAGATGGGCTACTGCAAATATTCTGCTCAATACCACAGATTTGCTTGTCAGTTGTTTGACCTTAACCAGTTGACCATATCCCTTAGTGGCTGACGGTATGTGCATCTCTGACCATGAGCAGAAGTAGTGGGGGAGCATCATAGCCATGTGTTGAAAGGTATTCTTAGAGTTTTGGATAATTCACTTCTGGAAACATGGGTGGTTCATTCAACATCCTTAAACAATCCTTTTAAGCGAGATGGGCCCCACCTGTAAGGTCATGCGCTGTTTATATTGATATGAGATCACCATGTTGCGCACACATGGATGTGATGGTAGTCAGGATGGGTATACTGGACTTCGTATATTTTACCCCAGTTTCACTTTCATGGCATGCACTGCTCTCTCACTCAATAATAATAATATTAATAATAATAATAATAATAATAATAATAATAATAATAATAATAATAATAATAATAATAATAAATCCTTTCTACTACATGCACAAAGTCTGAAATTGTAGGGGAGGCGACTAGTCAATAACAGCAATCCTAGTGCTTAATTGGTATTTATTTTATCGACTCCGAAGTAACGCTAAGCATTTCGTCTGGCAGGGTAACGATTCTGTGAGCTTTTCGCTTTGTTAAAGAGAAAAAGAATAATCCTTCCTAGCATAGTCGATAAGGGCTTGGCCAAAGAGGAGTCTATGTGTCTCCTAGTCCTTTCAACCGCGTCCACTACATTAACTCTTTCGCTAAAACCATAAGAAAGTGGAAAACTGCCTTCCCTTCCCGGTCAACAAAAGGTGTCGGTGCGTGCGATCTTCACGACAAACAACCAAATCCCTGTTACAGGCGTCGACAGCTGTTCAACGAAACTTTACAAGTCAGTGATGTCCGGACACTGGTCGAATGCTCGCAGAGCGGTTTTATCGACCTGCGCACATCTCCGACAGGTCAGTTTGATTGCATTTCCGTACCTGTAGAGATCATCTTGAATCAGCAGAGGCTTCAGGTAACACTGTCAGGTCAGGGATTTATGGAAATAATCCACAAGGAATCCATATGTCCAGTGACAAAAGCCGTCCGGGGAAGAAAAGGTTAATAGATATCTCCCGACGCCCAAAGTTTCTTCGAGATCATTGTCGCACTTAACTGCCACCAATCTCCTAGATAACTCCACTTTGGAACTTCCACTGACCGCATTGCCTGAGTAGCAGAGGTATACCAGCGCTTGCCGATACACCAGGTGCTCAGTCTACGCTTGATTCAGCACTAAATGCTTTGCCTGAGTCTCATGGGAGACTGAGCCGCTTGCGCAGTAGCATTATGCATGACCAAAATACCTACCTGCTAGTAAATGACGAAAATAATTACCCCTCAAAGCTTACGATCAATTAATTACATGTCACACAACCGAGTATAACATACTCACATTCATCTTTCAGATGTATAACAAAATAGGCCGTTTTTGACGGATAACAAGATATTCTCCAGTGAACAAAGAGTTGTCAACGTGTTCACATAGTTTTAACCAATTGGATGGTCCTTCACGACTGCCATAAACGACGCAAATATCTTTTATTTGCCTGTATTAATTGCAAAAATGTGTTTCAAATGAGACTTGTGAACTTCCTGCAGATATCGTTGGAATTAGAGGAATGTTACCAGTATCATTATTCCGAACAAAATCGAATTTTAATGTAATGAAATGATGTTAAACGACAATGCAATAAAGTTTGTTTTCTAAAATCTTCGAACGTTCTCTTCGTATTATTTGCCATTCACCACTGATTCGTGAGAAAGAACCATACATCACTTTTCCACGACGTGCAATAGCACATTTTCAGTATGAGATGTGCTAATTGGCCGAAATCTTTCCTCACTATTCACCTCACTTTTATTGTTTACAGTCAGTTTTGGATGGATATAAAATCTTAATTCGTATGGATTCTGCTAAATACTGTAAAAAAAATACTTTGGCCTGTCTTCTACCATACACATTTCATTCTACATCTATACTGAAAATTAAAAGACGATTGTTATGAAGAGCAGTAATCTCAGAGTTAATTATATCAGGATTGTAGCCGATTTAAGTTCCCCTTATCCAAACTGAACGCACCCCACCAAATAAAAAAAAACGACAACTACACGATACATGGTATAGAACACCTGAAATTAAAAAAAGTTTTTCAACTATCGCCTTATATTTTCTTCGGTGCTCAACCGATTCTGAGGGCTAGACAGGAATGTATTATGTAATAGTTGCTTTATAACTGAATCGAAATTGCATAGAAACCGAAAATAATTACTATGAATTTGGTTAAATTCTTCCAATAGATGTAAATAATAAAGATAAGCAAAATTATGAAACGCCATAGTATTTCTTCTATATTAATCAAACCATTTTTATAGTTCACAACTATAAGCTGCTCATAAAATTTCAGTGGATTATTGGATAATGGAATAATATATAATTGATGCTTTTTTATATATATTTCCCATGAGTATCAAAATATTTATATTTGTAGAGAAATACGAAGAATAGTAATTTAAATAATTATGCAGCTGAATGGGTGTAATAAACTTCAAAATAAATAGTTATATAATACAATAGATGAATGCTATATTAGAATTAGATATCAAACGTATTCAATACATAAAAAGCAAAAATATCAACAGCGACTCAGAGAGACAGAGGAACAATTCAATTACACAATCACACACATTCACATATATATATGTATGTATACACACGCACGCACGCACTCTCACAACACACACACATATACATATGTACATATATATACGTATAAGTATATATAAATATATATATATGTATATGCATATGTATATATATATATATATATATATATATATATATATATATATATATATACATACATACATATATATATTTCTCTCTCTCATACACATAAAGAAACATAGACACAGACACACACACAATTATCTTATTAAGTCGGTGTCAACAAAGAAAGGGCACGCGAAAAAGTTACAGCTGTTTTAATAACTGTAATAGATTATTCAACGAAGTCTTTCAATACAAGTTTTTTTTATATATTTTGTTAGAAAATGAAGTGTATAAGAAAATAGGGAACACTCATCGTTTCAAATATCTGTTGGGTCATCCCATAAATAATGCGGTTTTTTCAATTGCATGAACTAAAAGCCGGAGATGGTTGAATAAACTCCCTTCATCAACTTACTATAAAAGCAGGTAGTAATTTAATCCTGTTCTTATTCTTAGTAGAAGTTTCGAAGGGTGCAGTTCGATTTTAAGTTATTTTTTCAAAGGTATGATGGAAGTGGCAAAGGAGCACATTTGCCATATTTTACTTTATGGGTTCATTAAAGGAAACAGCCCAACGGAAAGTGCGAAGAATATTAATGCAGTATATGGACATCGGACAATAAGCCTAAGCCAGTGTCAACGGCTGTTCCAGAAATTCCGAGCCGGAGACTATAGCTTAGAAGATGACCCTCGTCCGGGAAGATCTGTAGAGCTCGATGAGTTCGTCCTGCAAACTCTGGTGGAACAAAATCCCATCGTAACTGTTGAGGAACTAGCAGAAACGTTTGGATTTGGTAATTCAACCATTTATCGACACCTGAGTTCCATCAGAAAAGTCAGGAAAATGGGTTAGTTGGTTCATCACAAACTTTCCGAGTTTAATCGTGCGCAGAGTGTCAATGTGTGCTCTTCTTTGGTGTCATATCTCACGAATGAACCATTTTTGGACCTAATAGTGACTGGTAACGAGAAATGGTTTCTCTATAAAAATGTCAAGCGCCGAAGATATTCAGTAAGGAAAGGAGAAACACCAACACTCCAGGCAAAAGAAGGACTTCCCCCATGTAAGGTGTTGTTATCTTTTAGGTGAGATATGAAATGTTTAGTCCACTTTGAACTTTTAAACCCAAAACTAACGATAACAAAGGTGATCTACTGCGAGCAGCTTGAACGGCTTATGTCAACGCTAGAAGAAAAACGACCATCCTTGTGTTGAAGACGATAGAGGTTCCATCAGGATAATGCGCGGCCACACTACAGAGAGGATGATATTCCAAAAGGTGGAGTAGTTTGAATGGTGCACGACCTACCATATTCGCCGGACATTGCCCCACCTGATAAACATTTATTCCGCAGTCTTCAAAACCATTTGGACTGAAATAATAGGAATTCTGTAGATGAAGTCAGATCATTAGTGGAAGAGTATTTTCCATCATGGGCAAATGAAATTTTGAAGTGGGGCCTTGCAAGTCTAACAGACAGATGGGAGATCAATGTAGAAAATGAGAGTGAGTATATTTTAGATTAAAAAAGAACTTTGTTTATTTTAATTTTGAAAAATAAAAGAAGTATAACAAACTGCATTATTAATGGGATGATTAAATACTTAATGAAATGCCGCCGAGGTCGACTTTGCCTTTCATCCTTTCGGGGTCGATAAAGTAAGCTCCAGTTGCGTTCTGGAGTCGATCTAATCGACTGTCCCCCTCCTCCCAAATTCCGGGCCTTGTGCCTAGAGTAGAAAAATACTTAATCACACACTACACTGTACATACTTATTGTATGGTTAAGATGTGGTAGTCAAGTGGTTCCACGTTCGATTCTACTGCTTGCTTTTTACCATAACTTCTGGTAAACTATGCATGGGTAGAATTCTAGATGAAAAATGGTGTGTAGAGGTCTGCCTACACGCATACACGCGCGCGTAGATGCACAGACACATAATATTCATATATACGTGTTAGATATTTATATAATTATATATATATATATTATATATATATATATATATATATAATATATATATATATATATATAATATATATATATATATAGAGAGAGAGAGAGAGAGAGAGAGACATATATAAACATATGTGTGTGTGTTTGTGTGTGTTTATGTGTGTATAGGTATGTGTGCACTGAGTTACAGAGTCTCACAACTACCGACATTGTGATGCAAGTTAAATTCCACTTTGAAATTGTTGTGATTTTCCATTGCTAGCATTCCATATTTCTTCTTAGTATTTCAGTGAAACAATTAAATCCCTCTGCAAATATATTACTTTAGCTGATTTTTTTACCATTCATCTGTAAACTATGTTCGATTGGCTAAATTTACTTGAAGTATAAACCTGCGTAAAATTGTGAACCAACTAACCAATTTTCAATGACTGTAACAAGGGAAACATCATAGATCTGCAAATTTTCAAATAAACATCTCCCTTAAACGGAAATTGCGTTATATACGGAGATTCTTCTCTAAAATTTGTCAGAGAGGGCTGGGATTATATTTGGCAGGAGCTAGTTTACCAGCCTGTGGCTATTACTATGCATGCTCAATCCAATTATCAGCTTCTGTCATTGTTTTGCCCTCAGTTTTTTTTCTCTGAATTTGTATCGATTCTCTTACTATCTCTGAATTGTTCTCCGGTTTGGTTGGCCAAAGTAGATCACATTATCGCCTACACACATGTTCTATTTCTTATTTACTCAGTCTCTCTGCATGGCAATACAAACAGTGCACAGAAATATTCCCATTTTGGTATTCTAGTAATATATTCATATTTCTTAACTCAATCTAACTGTAGTTCTTTAAGCATCAGTTTATTAGAAGAAAATTTCCCTATTTATTTCGTAGAACTGACGTGTCCAGCATAAACTTTATTTGACAACTTGTGAATTTTACAATATGGATATCCTACGATCAATTCTTCAGGACACATTTCTCATGTTTTATGTTTAAATTTATTTCCTCTGAACTGCCATGCCGCAACTTGCGATATAATATTTTATTCCACAACAACTGATTTCTAAAGCATTTACTGTTAAAGTTACATTTCCGGGTGTTGGTGGTGAAGAAAATGCTATCCAGAAATATATTATTACCTGTTTCAGCACCCGATTTCGCACCAAGAATCTTACAAAACAAATATATAAACTTATTCCAGTTACAACTTCATAAAATAAATATTGATTTCATTTTCATATATGAATTATTTCCTAGGCTTGTCTTAAACTAATATCAGCAAACATTTTTGTGTCTCTCACGCTCTTTACTATTTTTCTCTTTTACTTGTTTCAGCCATTTGACTGTGGCCATGCTGGAGCACCACCTTTAGTCGAGCAAATCGACCCCCGGACTTATTCTTTGTAAGCCTAGTACTTATTCTATCGGTCTCTTTTGCCGAACCACTAGGTTACGGGGACGTAAACACACCAGCATCAGTTATCAAGCGATGTTGGGGGCACAAACACAGACACACAAATATATGCATACACACATACATATATATATATATATATATATATTATATACATATATATACGACGGGCTTCTTTCAGTTCCCGTCTTGCAAATCCACTCAGAAGGCTTTGGTCGGCCTGAGGCTATAGTAGAAGACACTTGCCAAAGGTGCCACGCAGTGGGACTGAACCCGGAACCATGTGGTTCGTAAGCAAGTTACTTACCACACAGCCACTCCTACGCTACACAAGAATACATTAATGTGTATGAAAACAGGGGGAAAATTTTGAGTTTTGTGTTTTCTCTTGTTCAATTAATTGATAAAAGCACATTGCTTGTGCAATCTACAGGATTTTTCAGTGAATCTTCTTAACTATTGTAGCATATATGCCTTCCAATTGCATTTCTAGTCTGAGAAAGAGAAACTGTCAGAGATGTGTAGACAAAACGTTAACAGACGAGTATACTGGTATTGATGTGGCAACATTTGAAATGTTGTCTAGGTAAATGCAGCTGATGAAGACTAATCAAATTTACGTTGCCAAACGTATTTGAAGAGTCAGAAACCGGTGTTGCATTATCCGATTCTAGGTTGTCCATTTATCAGATGTTCTTCCTAGAGGTAAAACAAATTTTTTTCATGTTTGTTCCACACATGCGTCTTTGCTAGTATATACGCAGTGAAGCTATACAATAGCGTCGTATTTATTACGATTGCTATTTTCCAGTAAATATTGGTGCCTTGTTGTACCATTTATCTACTTTTATATATATATATGTGTATATATATAGAAACATACATACATTTATATATTCATATATATACATACATAAATACATATATATATATATATATATACATACACGCACACACACACACACACATACATATATATATATATATATATATATATATATATATATATATAATATATATATATATATTATATATATATATAATATATATATATATATATATATATATACGCGTGTATATGTTGGTGTCGGTTATGCATTTATATATGGATACATAAACACACAGACACATTCACACACACATATATATGTAATGGAAGAAACATTAAACAAACCAATAGGATAGAATGAATGGCCACAGAAGAACACCAACATTGTTATTATTGTGGAAATAGACAAAAGTCCGTTCAAACGACAGTTAGAAGCAAATAACTCTATAGAATATTTAAAGCAACGCAAAACCACCAGCATTATATATAAAACTAATGAAAATTGTAAGGACACATTAATGCTACTGTATGAGTGCAATGCGAATGATAATAAAATATATAGAAGCAAGAATAGGGACTACACTTTGCAGTATAAAAATCACGAGAACAAAAATTAAAATACACAACTTTATATTAACATTAAGTGTTCTACGAATTACTATAAAATGGCTTTCAATGAAGTATGATATATAGTACCATTGACCTCTTACATTGGCAGACTACCAAGAATTTTTTAGGATAGGCTTTTTAACGACTGAATCGACCAGGTACAATATTATTGATTATTTTATCGATTACTAGAGAATAAATGATAAATAGCAAAGAAGACCCTAAAATATTTTAAATCACTGACGTAAAAAAAGCAACTTACTGTATGAATACGTTTAGTCTAAATACCTTCTGTTAGTCTACCTCATCGAAATAAACGGTAATAGTAACTTATTGCTATTTTTCCATTTGCATCTCCAGGAATAATCTTACTAGATTTTTTATCATTAAATATGTAAAGGCAATTTGTCCATAATTCTAGTTTACTGAATCAAGGAGGCTAGTGACCATTTTAAAAAGGATATGGGAGGATTTTTAGATGCTGAGACGAAAAAAATCCCGAGAAAAATAAGTTGCAGAAACTTAGTGGTACAAAGGCTCTAAAAAGAAGGGTAACAGATTATTTCTCCTACGCAACCACACTTTGAGTTAATATTGGTTCCACATTTTGACACAAGGCCAGCAATTTTGGAGAGGGTCCATGTCGATTACATCGGCACCGGTATTCAACGAATCCGAAATAATGAACCGAAAAGTTTCCCTCGGTGGTATTTGAACTCAGAATGTAACGACTGACGAAATGCTGCTAAGCATTTTGCCCGACGTACCGACGCTTCTGAGGCTTCGGTCCCTTAAATTTCATTAATATTTATACATTGTTTCTGTAACCATTCATTTATATTTCCACAGCTACAAGAAAATATTCAATCATTTACCAATCAGGTCTATAAACAGTTTGATCTCTATAAACATGGTGATCTCATATCAAGATAAACAGCACATGACCTTGCAGGTGGGGGCCCAGTTACAATTTTTTTTCTGGATGAGTAGCCCATCCCGCTCAAAAGGTCCTTGAATAAGGATTGTTTAAGGATGTTGAACGAACCACTTATGTTTCCAAAGGTGAATTATCCAAACCTCTAAGACTTCCTTTCAACACCCGGCTATGATGCTCCCCCACTAATTCTGCTTGTGATCAGAGATGTACATATCATCTGTCACTAAGGGAATGTTCAACTGGTTAAGGTCAAACAACTGACAAACAAAACTGTGGTATTGAGCAGAATATTTGCTGTAGCCCATCCTTTATACCAAGACAAAACATTGTACATGATAACACTTCCAATCAGTTAATATCAGAAGCCATGAGAGCCACTGTCTGGTACTGCGTCAGGGATTGTTTATTGTTATTATTATTATTATTATTATTATTATTATTGTCATTATTATTATAATTGTTATTATTATTATTATTATTATTATTATGATTATTATTATTATTATTATCATTATCATTATCATTATCATTATTATTATGTGAGAGAGCAGTGCATGCCATCAAAGTGACACTGGGGTAAAATATACGAAGCCCAGTACACCCATCATGAATACCTGTCTGATAAGGGTACACTAGGCACATGCACCACAACCATATGTGCGCGACATGGTGACCTCATATAAGATGAACAGCACATGATCGTGCAGGTGGGGCCCAGTTAGAATTTTCTTCTGATCAAGTAACCCATCTTGCTCAAAAGGTCCCTGAATAAGGGTTGTTTAAGGATGTTGAACGAAACACCCATGTTTCCAAAAGTGAATTATTCAAACTCCAAAGAATCCCTCTCAATACATGGCTATGATGCTCCCCCCCACTACTTCTACTCGTGATCAGAGATGTACATATCGTCAGCCACTATGGGACATGGTCAACTGGTCATGGTCAAACAACTGACAAGCAAATCTATGGTATTGAGCAGAATATTTGCTGTAGTCCATCTTTTATACCAAGACAAAACAATGCACATGATGACGCTTCCAAACAGATAAGATCAGAAGCCACGAAAGCCACAGCCTGGTACTGCATCAGGATTATTATTATTATATTATTATTATTATATTATTATTATTATTATTATGATTATTATTATTATTATTATCATTATCATTATCATTATCATTATTATTATGTGAGAGAGCAGTGCATGCCATCAAAGTGACACTGGGGTAAAATATACGAAGCCCAGTACACCCATCATGAATACCTGTCTGATAAGGGTACACTAGGCACATGCACCACAACCATATGTGCGCGACATGGTGACCTCATATAAGATGAACAGCACATGATCGTGCAGGTGGGGGCCCAGTTAGAATTTTCTTCTGATCAAGTAACCCATCTTGCTCAAAAGGTCCCTGAATAAGGGTGTTTAAGGATGTTGAACGAAACACCCATGTTTCCAAAAGTGAATTATTCAAACTCCAAAGAATCCCTCTCAATACATGGCTATGATGCTCCCCCCACTACTTCTACTCGTGATCAGAGATGTACATATCGTCAGCCACTATGGGACATGGTCAACTGGTCATGGTCAAACAACTGACAAGCAAATCTATGGTATTGAGCAGAATATTTGCTGTAGTCCATCTTTTATACCAAGACAAAACAATGCACATGATGACGCTTCCAAACAGATAAGATCAGAAGCCACGAAAGCCACAGCCTGGTACTGCATCAGGATTATTATTATTATTAATTATTATTATTATATTATTATTATTATTATTATTATATTATTATTATTATTAATATTTAGTTAGCATGTTTGTCACAATCACTTGCTGAGACAAATCTAGTGTCAAAGGGCGAGTGAAGGATAACAATTGTTTCAGTATGACTGAAAGCTGGGTGGGGGGATGTAGCAGCAGCGAAATATCTTCATGTAGTACAACACAGACATTTAAACGGATACGGTTTTTCTAAGCATGTGGGCAGAACTTGTTAGCTCAATTTTTTTGATTTATCTGATACATGGTTCTCCTGGGATATCATCTAGATATTTCTGACATCCCTTTTTTTATCACATCCAATGCACAACAAGTACAATTCTCGCTTTAAGATGCCACATGTTTTGTATTACATTTTCCAGGTCCTTATATTTACTTAATTAGTCAAATTCCTTTACAGATATATTTTTATCAGTCACAACACTTACATTTATTAGTCTACAAGTATTTTCTTCAATGTCTTCAATGATTGTCTGGTCGATGACCCTGGATCGTTCTATTGATGTTGTTGTTGTTATTATTATTATTATTATTATTATTATTATTATAATCATTATTATTACCATTACCGTTATACATCGATTGATACATTTTTCCAGATTCTTTCTTCGGAATGAATATGGTGCTTAAACTGCTGCCACCATTGACATTAAAATAATATTTGACCATTCAAAAGTGTAAAAATACTGCATTAATTACCTGGAATATAATGATAATGAGACAAAGATTATTGTGATATATTAAAGTAGGCTTGCTATAACATTACCTGAGGGCAAATATCCTAATCTTTAGAAAACGTATTTTTCTTATGTACTAACAGACAAATAAAGTTCTGCTACATGGGGCCGCCTTTGTGAGATTTATAGAATTAGTAATTATTTATACAATTGTATAGTTTTACAATCAATTTTATGTAAAAACATACGCGTAAATTAATTGTATTGCTTTTATATAAAGTTGTTTTTAATATAAAGTTGCTTTTTATATAAAATTGCGTTATATTTTGTAAGTATAATCATTCTGCACACTTGTTCTCATCTGCTGTTTCCTTTTCTGTCTGCATCTCACCCACTGTGTTTCTCTACTTTTCACTCTATTCCTCTCTTTATTTTTGTGTCTATAGGTGTGTATGTGTGCGTGTATGTGATTGTGCATACGTGTGTATATGTGTATGTGTGTGTGTATACCATCATGAATATTGATTAACAGTATTGCGCGAAGTGGGAGTAATATCCCATATTTCAGTATGGGATATTACGATATTACGTTCTGAATTCAAATCGAACCACAGTTTACTTTATATTTCATCCCACACGTACGCGTAAATAATCCATGACTACTGTAGTCACATAATTGTCTTTTCTGAAAATTGCTAACCATTCTTGTTCCGAATTAGTTTTGAAAGCAGTGCAGTCGAAATTTACTGTAAACATTCACAGATATTACCTTTTTCTGTGACTATTATTGGACTTCGGTTTCTAATTGCAGGCAATGTTAGAGTGTATAACAGCAGTAAACGTCGTCTTCTCCCTTGCTTTTACATACAGTTGTACACTTTTCAAGATGTATAATATTAGGTCGTCAAGTATGAAATTTGTAGAAAAGAAAAAAAAAATGTTAATGTTTTATAAATACAAAGAATAGTTTTATTCATCGAAATATGCACCCATATTATCAATACCCTTTTACCATTTCAGTGGTAGCTCATCCAGCCCGGAACCATAAAAGCCTGGCAATCAAGAGTCAATAAAACCTTGGAAAGCCTGTTTTACAGCATTGTGGGAATTAATTTTTTTTTTAGTCAAAACGTTTTCCATGTGAGTATGGTGGATGATGGAGAACTTCCAACTCCAACTCCTGTAGTTTTGCCAATGTCATTTTTGCTATGTGTTGTTTGGCGTTGTCTTGCAATAAAATAGGAGTGGATCTGTTAACTAATCTAGGCTGTTTTTGTAAGTTTCTGCATCATTTACTCCTCCTCCTCCCTCTCGTCACTGACACGGGACCGGAGGGAAGCCATCTTTCCGACTGCTATCGTCAACGAGTCATGACGGCTTATCCTGTCCTTCTCATAAGTGTCTCCTCAATGCGTTCATAATAATTTTTCCATCGTCTTCGCTTAACAGCCCTCATCGTTTGTATTTACTGTGTTATTCTCCTTGTCCTGTCTTTTACTGTTTTTA
>NC_043010.1:39443767-39481267 GCF_006345805.1 Octopus sinensis
TTTCCCAAATAAAGCGCACTTCATATTCAAAGCTATGATGAAATTATAGGATGTTATCCTCGTACTCAAGTAATACCACTTCTAATAGCAGAAACAGTTGTAAGCTAATGAAATCCATTACATAACATTCGGTTTTCCAATGTCATGTGTTTGTTATTTATATATATATATATATATATATATATATATATATATATATATATATATGCGCGCGCGCGCGTGTGTGTGTGTATATATATATATACAGACATAATAGTTTATGCATGCATATTTTAAAATTCCTAATAGAAGGATATATGTAAGTAAACGCAATGTACGATCCAACTAACTAACCACCCATCTTTATATTCTTGTATCTATGAATGTTTCTCTCTCTCTCTCTCTGTATATAATATATATATATATATTATATATATATATATATATATATGATGCATGTATGTATATAGGTGTGTATATTTATGCATACAACTGCATGTATATTTATCTATCTGTCTGTCTACCTATCTATCTATATGTTCAGCCTTGTGTGGCTAATAAAGAAACATATCTATGTTTCTGTCTGTTTATCTATCTATCTTTCGGTCTGTTTATCTCGTTCTCTCCCTCTTTTTATTTGCGTACGTGTGTGTGAGTCTTCGAGTGTTTGTGAGTGTATATGCATAATATCTATCTATCTATCTATCTATCTATCTATCTATCTATCTATCTATCTATCTATCTATCTATCTATCTATCTATCTATCTATCTATCTATCATAGACAGGGTAGTTAACGAACCTGGCATGGGTGGGGCCCCTGATCAATTGGATCAATCGAAAGCCTTTGATAGGGTAGACCATCGATACTTGGAGGCAGTCCTGAGAGAGGCTGGTTTCGCGTCCCGTCTTCCGCGGCTGGATAGCTGCCTTGTACAGAGGCATCCGTTCGGTAATTCGCGTAAATGGACATCTATCGAGACCCTTCGACATTGCAGTTCGGTCCGTCAGGGATGCCCCCTCTCGGCGCTTCTATACGTATTGACTCTTGAGCCACTACTGCGGAAGCTGGCGACTCTGAGGGGCATCCGCGAGAATTAGGATGCGGGACGAGAGCGTGTCTGCATACGCGGACGACGTCACGTCATAGGGTCAAGCCACGAGCACATCGAGCGGGTCGGCGAGACACTGAAAGACTACGAAGGTGGTGCTGACAGGAGCAAAAATCAACGGGAAAAGTCAGTGGGCTTGCGGCTCGGCACCTGGAGAAGCAAACCCATGCCGTCCACCAGTACCTCGTCGTGGACGCTGGACAGACGGCCCGGTTGAGTTGCTCGGGGTCTGGTTCGGCTCCGGACCTCCAAATGGAGAAGAACGGAACGAAGATAACGAGTAGGGTGGTCACTCTCGCCCAGCAATGGGCGAGAGGGGAAACTGTCCCTAAAAGGTCGGGCGGAGGTGGTGAACGCGTACATCGCGTCCATCATCTACTACCGCATGACCGTCGTACCTTGTCCCGACCCTACCATCACCAAACTAGAACGCATCCTCTCCGCTTTTGTGGAAAGGATGCGTCCCGATGGTCAGGCGATCCATTTGCTGTCAACACCGTTAAAAGAGGGCTGGGCATGCGTGGTTGATGATGCGCAGACACGCGCTGAGACTGCGACATCTCCGGCTCTATGTAGACGACGGTGAACAGGTGTGGTCGCCGTTGTGAGGCACGCATTCCCGCAACTCGTCTCCATGACCGAACTACAGTCGTGGATCAAAAAGAGGCCGAAGAAGGGCGAATGGCACCGCGAGTGTCGCGTGCTCTTCAAGCAACTCTGCCGTCCGGGTCGACTTGAGTGACTTCAACACAACCAAAGCATTCTATAGGGATTAGTGGAGGGGAGGTACGACGACGAGCTCGGGGCAAACCTGGGCGTCGACGAGGAATACCTGACCCGCCTGTTTCAAACGACTTTCGGCCGGGGACCTATGGACAACTTCCAGAGATCCCTGGCCTGGCGTGCTTGCTACCGAGAAGCGCTACCCGTTCGGGATAAGCTCTATAGGCATGGCTCGAGAAACACGGGCCGACCTGACCGAGATGCGGGCAGAGCGACGAAACCGCTCTGCACGCAATCGTGCAGTGTCCAGCAATTTCCCACCTGTGGGCTTATGTCGAACGACTGCTGTCACGTGTGGGACGGAGACGTGTCGGTTATCAGCCGAGTCTATCGTTAATATCGTCACGCCTCCTTCCTTCAAACGGGAAGGAAGAGCTATTTTTTCATACTTGTGGCTATGGCGAAAGAATGTATCTGGTGGACGCGTCTGAAAGGATTAGAGACAAAACACTTTCCTCTCTGGTCAATCTCTCATCAACTTCTTCAAGTATCACTTGAAGAAAAAAGTGAGAGTAGAGAGGCAAGTTTTGTCTAGTGAATGTTTTAAAAAAAGATGGGGTGAAATGTAGCAAGAATGGCACGTATGAATGACGAAGCACCTTGACTATGATTCTATGAACCGTAAAAATTAATACAGAGAGTTGCTTATTTGCAAAAAACAAAAAAAAGAAATATAACATGTGACTTCATTGACCGAGGTTACCGTGGTCTTTTCCGTAGGCTTTTCTTTCCACGGGTAACCTCACCTGTCCCCCCTTTACACTCATATTGACATTTCTGTGATAACGATCCCTATTGATCATTTTTTTTTCCTCTCCCCCTTTTTTTTAACCCCCCTTTTTTTTTTGTCCTCTTTCTCTCTTTTACGATCCTTTTGATCGCCCCCCCCTTTTTTATTTTATTTTTATTTTATTTTATTTTTTTCTTATTTTTTATTTTTTTTATTTTTTTTTTTTTTATTTTTTATTTTTTTTAAACCTTCAAAAGAAAAGCTCTACTCTGTTGTAATTGTTATATCTGTGTGCAGCCCTGTGTGGCTAATAAAGAAACATATCTATCTATCGATCGATCTATGTTTCTGTCTGCTTACCTATCTATCTTTCTATCTGTTTATCTCGCTCTCTCTCCTTCTACCTGCCTATCTGTCTGACTGCATGTCTGTCTGTCTATCTATCTATATATCCCTCTATCTATCAACCTATATATCTTTCTGTCTGTTTATCTGTCTCCCTCTGTGTATTTGCACATGTGCGTACGTGTGTGTGAATTTCGAGTGTATGTGAGCGTATATGTATATTATCTATACGCAAGTGTCACATACGTGTTTGTAAAATTATCTGTGGAGAGCAAATAGCTATTTATCACTACTCCACTTCTTGTAAGCGCAGATTTCCACTGAAAGATACCAACAGGTCGCTGATAGTACCGATACATTATAACAAATAGCTTTTCATAATGACGTTCCCACAATTTTCTGAACTAATTAAAGTCATCTCATACATAATCCAAGATGTCCGCAAGCGATTCATATAAAAAGCTTTTAGACCGGTCATTAGCACATTTTATTCTTTTAACTTTTATTTTGATCAGAATAAATTAGTGTTCGCGTATCACATGTACTCATTCTGCTTCTCCGTATACCAGAGTTACTTGTTAACCTTTAAGCTTTCCTATTTATAATATTATTCATTATTTACTCGTACACACTTCTGTATACCGATGTATACATTCCTCCATACATATATACATACATAATATATACGTATATCAGTGCAAATATTTATACGTAAGTATAGGCCTTCACATATATATAACTGCAAATAAGTGTATGTGTGCCTGTCACGGTCGCGCAGACAAACACGAAAGCACACACAGACAAACACACACGCATGCTGATACACATGCGTGTCTGTATATAAATATATATTGGAAGATCTATCTATCTATCTATCTATCTATCTATCTATCTATCTATCTATCTATCTATCTATATATATATATATATATATATATAGATATATATATATATATATATATATATATATATACTTACACATATATCTGTATGACCATCTATGCCGATGTATATATATATATACATATGAGTGTATGCGTTTGTGTGCGCTTGTGTGTGTGCGTATGTATAAACGTATATACATTTGCATATATATATATGTGTGTTTATGTATGTCTATTTCTATGTCTGTGCCTATGTGTGTGCATATGTGTGTGCGCGTGTGTGTCTGTGTGTGTGTGTGTCTGCCTGTCTGTCTGTCTGTCTGCGTGTGTGTGTGTACGAGCGTATGTGAAATGGAGCGAAATAATTTACGGACCTTTTAGCAAGCGGTGTGACTTACGCTCCGCGTTCAAATTTTCAATTTTGTTGATGTCTCTCAAATACAACATTCGACGGTTTGAGATCGATAAGATCAATTCCATTCTAGAAGCTGGATTAGTGAAATTATAAAAGCAGGAGTGGCTGTGTGGTAAGTAGCTTGCTAACCAACCACATGGTTCCGGGTTCAGTCCCACTGCGTGGCATCTTGGGCAAGTGTCTTCTGCTATAGCCCCGGGCCGACCAATGCCTTGTGAGTGGATTTGGTAGACGGAAACTGAAAGAAGCCTGTCGTATATATGTATATATATATGTATGTGTGTGTGTTTGTGTGTCTGTGTTTGTTCCCCTAGCATTGCTTGACAACCGATGCTGGTGTGTTTACGTCCCCGTCACTTAGCGGTTCGGCAAAAAGAGACCGATAGAATAAGTACTGGGCTTACAAAAAGAATAAGTCCCGGGGTTGAGTTGCTCGACTAAAGGCGGTGCTCCAGCATGGCCGCAGTCAAATGACTGAAACAAGTAAAAGAGAGAGAGAGAGAGATACCGCGTGGAAATGTATATAGATTTGGAATTTAATTTTCACTCCCTCTATGAACTTAATACCTCTCGTGGCACTTCTAAATATACCAGTCGATCCAATATATATGTATACATAAAAATGTATCCATCTATCTATCTATATATATATATCTATGTATCTAACTATCTATGCATGTGTGTGTGTGATTACACAATGTATCAAAATTATTAAAAAAAGATAATTAGTAGAACACTACGATCGTTTCATGGCTGTCCAATTCGTAAAAATTCGAGTTACAGTCATTCTTCAGGTGATTGAATTATCTAAAATATAATCGGAAATATTTAAACAATATTTTTAAGATATAAATAATATATATAATATAATAATTTTACTTATAATAAACTCTATTATCAAACAAGAGACATCGAACTTAACAATTATGATTATATCCAAATCGACTATAATGTTAAATATTAATTTTAATTTATAAGGTAGGAAACCCACCCATAATCTAATATCAATATTAGTCTATATCTAATTACATAAATATTTAAAATGACTAATATATATAAATTATCAATGAAATATATAAATGTATATAAATATTATAATTAAGATCTAAAATAATCTCTATAAATAATTGTATATGCACATATAATAAAAACCTAATAAATTTAATTTTTCATATATATATTTCATTTTTAGTATCGGTTTGCAAGATTCTTTATATGAGTTCATGTATTGAAGCATATTCTGTTTTCTCTGGGGAGAGTCTTTCTCTGTTAGTGCCTTATAATTTAACACATCCACCGGTAACATTTCCACTCATTTATCTATTTTTCTAAACATTTTGTTGCGTCTGCACACCCTTTCAATAGTAGTTGAACAACTATTGAAAGTGTTGCAAGACGCAACGAAAATTTTAGATAAATAAGTAAGTAAATAAAAAGAAATTTTTCTGGAGAGTGTGTTAAATTATAAGGCGCTAAAAGAGAATGAGTCTCCCCAGACACCATAGTATATATATATATATATATATATATATATATATATATACAAGGGGTGCAAAAGTAGGTATATAGTAAGCATCACATCAATCTTATAATACTTAATTTATAAAGATTTTTAGCGTGTTACATATGTTGGCCTCATTTTTGATATTTTTAGTCTCATTAATAATAATAATTCATTTATTCATTTATCACAGCTCTAATTGTATGTTTCCTTTTTTCATAACTATATCTGCGCCTCCCTGTATGTATGTATGTATATATATATAATATATATATATATACATATATATATATATATATATATATATATAATATATATATATATATATATATATATTGTATATAAGAAAAAGGGACAGGCAAACAGGTTGCTTGACCGCATACCGAAAAAATAGAAATAGCAGTCAAGAATGCTTATTTCTATCAAAGTTGGACTCCGGGCATGACAAACCCTGTAATTCACATATGCAAAACAGAAGGAATAGATAACGAATACGAAGTCTGGCGGTTATCTGTGTTGCATATGTGAATTACAGGGTTTGTCATTCCCGGAGTCCAACTTTCATAGAAATAAGCATTCTTGACTGCTATTTCTATTTTTTCGGTATGCGGTCAAGCAACCTGTTTGCCTGTCCCTTTTTCTTATATACAATATATATACTGAACTTTACAGAAGTTCCTGCCGGTAATCGGCTATATTTACATACCGAATTCTACCAGTAAATAATTGGGTTTTTTTTAAAAGCCTTTATAGAAATTATTTACTCTTATTATTATATATATATATATATATATATATATATATATATATATATTATATATATATATTATATATATATAAGTATGTGTGTGTGTGTGTGTGAGTGTGTGTGTGTGTGTGATATATATACGTATGTATGAATATATCATATATCATGTATACATGCGCACATATGTGGATGTAAGTCTATGTATACCATGATATGAATGGTATACATAAGTTTTCTGACTTATGTGCACCCGTTTCTTTCATGTAAATCTCTGTAAACAATAGATCTAAAGAATGTACTGTTTGATGGAAGTATGCAATTAAACAACGATAATTGAAAGCTATTCTTTTAAAAGAAATATGCTTTCTAAATTTATTAAAATTTCGTGTATTAATTAAAGCTTATCAGTTTTCTTAAACAGAAAATAGACAGAATTTGCATTTTAATTAATATGTTAATTTAAAAGAATTGACTGTAAAACGTATGTGTGTTTATCTGAAATTAATTAGTACGTGTGGAAAATACAATTGCTATAAATTATAATTTGATATATGTTACAACATGTATCATCTCCAAAAGAAATAATGTGAATATGTACAAATTCGAATTTGTACGACAAAATATGTATAATCTTTTTTGATATACTTACGATTTCAGAAACTCAGGGGTAGACTAGTTGTCGATTCAATCCCCTTACTTGAATGGAACTTTATTCTATCGTTTTCGGATTAGAATTAAGGGGAAAATTCGCCCTTGTGTGATGAGAAATCAGAACGTAAAGAAACGGAAAAATACCAATGAAAATTATTTGCGACCGCTTACGTTTCTGCCAGGTCTCTGGAATATAAGTAATAATTGATGGAATATAAGTAATAATTTCTTATTTAGGCACAGTCTCAAATATATGAAAGGGATCAGCGTTAGTCAGCTGAACTTGCTCCAATAATATTCTGATATATTATCATTCAAAACAGTGGACTGAATTGCTGATATTAGCACAATGAATCTTGAACCCAGAACGTAAGGTTTGAGAAGGGCAATACAGAAATTGATAGATTCTAATTTAGGTACAAAGTCAGCACACTTCTGAAGGCAGAAGTGGTGAATACCATTGGCCCCAGTATTTGACTTGTATAATATTTTATCAGTCCTGAGAGGATGAAAATAATCACAAGGCAAGATTTATGTGAAATGAAATAACGTTCATTTAGAAAGAATTAAAAAGTTTTAAAATATAGAAGATACTATATAGTAGCTAAAATGTACAAATACGTAAAACATGAATGAAGTTACGATATTGTTTAGTGCTCTTTGGAAACTGTAATGCGAATCCATTTAAACTACACGGGGTTAACAATATCAATTTACTATATATTTAAACATTAGAGTATTCTAATCAAAACACACACTTAACTTAAAATAACAATATCTGTTACAGATTTCGGTCATATCAGGAAAAATTATCCTGGTACATTGTATTTTTTTTATTTTAATGATAATATTTTATAGCCAGACACTGTTATTATTTTATAAAATATAAAAATATATTATATTAAATAAAAAGCAACCGTTTAAAAGTGCATATATCGGACTATAACATAGAATATCAATTAATATAATTAGCATTAAAATGGCTTAAAATAAGTATACATGAAACGGGAGAAAAATCGAAATATAAAAGGCGTTTACGTGTACATGTACAATATTGTGCAATGTGAAATGATTAATCGGTTTAAAAGTTTGT
Organism: Octopus sinensis; assembly: GCF_006345805.1. Lineage (NCBI taxonomy): Eukaryota > Metazoa > Mollusca > Cephalopoda > Octopoda > Octopodidae > Octopus > Octopus sinensis. Next base: position 39,452,008 of record NC_043010.1, read on the forward strand.
AATTAGTTTAATTAATAAGTTGACTGCAATAACATAAATTTAATGAAGCATAATAAATTGATGACATCGCTAGAATTTGTAGCCTGTGAATTCAATAATTAAACAAAAATTAATAAATGGAAGGATAATAATTACGTCTCAGTTTAAACAATTAAGTACATGTATTATTATTTTGAACACTAACAGAACCAAAGAACTGCGTTTATAAGTTGCTAATGTGTGTCGTTTTTAATGTATTACTGAAGGTAGTTTTTAAAGAATCCATTCATAATAAATTTTTTTAAGTAGTGTTGGTTTGCTACGTGGATATAGTTTTTAGTTCCATTTATTCTATTTCTCCATTCATAATTTAAATGACGTTTACTTTCTATGGCGCGTATTCTTTTTTTTTTTTTTTTTTTTTCCATAAGTTATTTCTATGGTAACCTAATTGTGGTTTGGTTTTTTTAACGGATAAGAATTTAATTTCACTTCATAATTTGAAACTGACTTGTAAGTATGTCTTTTATTTATCCTTATATCATATTGTTATTTTTGATATTCTGGTTAATTACGATGTATTTAATGTTGTTTTCATAGGAGTGTTTATGTATGTGAGATTGTGTGTGAGTTTTTAGTTGTATAATTTATTTATCTGTATGAGTGTGGGTGTGTAAATATTGTTGTATATATCGAGTTTAGTGAGTATGTATATGCGTATATGTGAGGGAGTATATGTATCTGTTGTGTGTGTGTGTTTTGCGTGTGTGTGTGTTTGTGTGTGAATGTGTATATGGGCTTGTTATTTAGGTTTTGGGATGTATGTGTTAATTTGTCTGTGTGGGGAGGGAGTGGGTTTTGGTGTATATTGAGGTTTATAAGTTAGTATAGGTATGTATATAAGTCGTGGGTCTGTGGTTTACGTGTGTGTATTTGTGTGTGAATGTTTAGGTTAGGGGGATTGCTATATAGGTTTGTTATAGAGTTTGGCAAAGGGAGATTTTATCGTTATATGTTTTTATGAGCTTTGGTTTATCATGTTTTTTTTAGGGAATTCGTGGTAATTTGTCTATTTTCGATGTTGGTTGTTTTATTACATTGTTTCATTCATAATTTTTGAGTGGTGTTCGTTTTGCCACGTGAATAACCGGGTGGTGGACTAGCGTTGTTTGGAATTGTGAATGGAATAGTGTAGTAGTGAGGTAGGCATAGAGAATGGGTTTGGGTTACTGCAAGTTGTTTGTTAGAGCTGCTAAGGTGAGCTAAAGCTCATAAATGTATATAATGATTTTTCATGGTAGTTTTTAAAGAATCCATTCATAATAAATTTTTTAAGTAGTGTTGGTTTGCCACGTGGATATAGTTTTTAGTTCCATTTATTCTTTTTCTCCATTCATAATTTAAATGACGTTACTTTCCATGGCGCGTATTCTTTTTTTACATAAGTTATTTCTATGGTAACGTAATTTTGGTTTGATTTTTTTAACGGATAAGAATTTAATTTCACTTCATAATTTGAAACTGACTTGTAAGTATGTCTTTTATTTATCCTTATGTCATATTGTTATTTTTGATATTCTGGTTAATTACGATGTATTTAATGTTGTTTTCATAGGAGTGTTTATGTATATTAGTTTGTGTGTGAGTTTTTAGTTGTATAATTTATTTATCTTTATGAGTGTGGGTGTGTAAATATGTTGTATATATCGAGTTTAGTGAGTATGTATATGGGTATATGTGAGGGAGTATATGTATCCGTTGTGTGTGTGTGTTTTGCGTGTGTGTGTGTTTGTGTGTGAATGTGTATATGGGTTTGTTATTTAGGTTTTGGGATGTATGTGTTAATTTGTCTGTGTGGGGAGGGAGTGGGTTTTGGTGTATATTGAGGTTTATAAGTTAGTATAGGTATGTGTATAAGTCGTGGGTCTGTGGTTTACGTGTGTGTATTTGTGTGTGAATGTTTAGGTTAGGGGGATTATTATATAGGTTTGTTATAGAGTTTAGCAAAGGGAGATTTTATCGTTATATGTTTATAAGAGTTTTGGTTTATCATGTTTTTTTTTAGGGAATTCGTGGTAATTTGTCTATTTTCGATGTTGGTTGTTTTATTACATTGTTTCATTCTAAATTTTGAGTGGTGTTCGTTTTGCCACGTGAATATTATTTTTAATTCCATTTATTCCATTTCTCCATTCATTAATTTAGAGATGTTCGTTTCCAGAGCGGTTATACTTTTTATACATATGTTAAGTTCCTTGGTAAAGTAATTTTGTTTGGTGTATATGTTGAGGCTTATATGTACTTGTGGGTGTGTGTGAGTGGGGTGGGTGTTTGTATTTGTTATGGGTGTGTGGTTTACGTGTGTGTTTTTGTGTGTGAATGTATAGGTTAAAGGGATTGCTATATAAGTATGTTATAGTGTTTAGTAAAGGGAGGTTTTATCATTTATGTTTTGTGAGTTTTAGCTTATCATGGTAGTTTTATAAAAGAATCCATTCATAATTTTTGTGTTTATTTGTCTGTGTGGGGTTGAGTGGGTTTTTGGAGTATATGTTGAGGTTTATATGTATGTATAGGTATGTGTAAGTGGTGTGGGTATTTGTATATGTCGTGGGTGTGTGGTTTACGTGTGTGTATTTGTGTGTGAATGTTTAGGTTAGGGGGATTGCTATATAGGTATGTTATAGAGTTTAGTAAAGGGAGATTTTATCATTATATGTTTTTATGAGTTTTGGTTTATCATGGTATGTTTGTTAAGGAATTCGTAGTAATTTGTGTCTATTTGCGATGTCTGTTGTTTTATTGCATTGTTTCATTCATAATTTTTAAGTAGTGTTCGTTTTTACCAAGTGAATATAATTTTTAATTCCATTTATTCCATTTCTCCGTTCATAGTTTTGAGTGATGTCCGTTTTCTAGAGCGTGAATGTGGGTTGTATGTGTGTGTGTGGGAGTATGAATAAGTATTGTGTTGAAGTATTTAGCTATTTTATTTATTTATAGTTGCCTAGACGTTTTTATGTGTATGTATAGGGATATATATATAGGTGTGTGATTTAGTGTATGTAGTTAGATATGGTTATATATAATTAGGTATATGTGTATGGGTGTATATATAGTTTATTATTATATTATTATTATTTTTTTGTTTTGTTTTATATTTTATATTTTATATTTTATATTTTATAGTTTATATTTAATTGTTGATAGGTTTTTTTTAGTTTATATATTGTTTATATATTGATTATATATGGATTATATATAGGTTATATATGGATTATATACTTATATTTTTTCATTCATACTTTAATTATTTTAAAATTATTATTTTTATATTTTAAAATATTGATTTTTTAGATTGGAAGTCCACCTGAAGATTGTCGATCAAGACAAGAAACGATTGTAGTGGCGGTTTTTTTGACTATTTATTAAAATTTTATGTATTGATTAAGTCTTTCCTTGTTTGTTTTGCAAAATAGTGGTTTTGTCTCTAATAATATTTTATAATATTTTACTATAAAATTGGATTTAATCCTAAATCTGATTTTTTTCCCTGTAAATTTGGATTTATTCCCTAATATTTATTATTATTATTATATATATATATATATATTATATATATATATATATATATAAGAGCAAACTATTTTCCTTTTATTGGTTCTGGCTGGCCCCAAATAACTTTGCTCAGAGCATTAAATATTTGGGGAGAAAGTAAGCGAATGTGTACGACAACAAAGAAAAAGACGAAAAAAACTAAAAAGGGACAAAATTGACAGTTACAAATGCGAGCAACAAGAAAATAACACTTGTCTTCTTCGTGTGTGTGTGTATATGTATGTGTAACGGTGATGAAATTATTTAAGAATCGATGTTAATCTTTTTCTCTGATTTTGTATATATTTTCCTCTTTGGGGATTGACAAATTTCTCCTTTGTTTTTGCAATGCTCTAATCTCGTGCCTAAGTATATTTCTATGAAAGTTTTGATTTTCATCGGCGAAACTAGAACTTTTTCATCAGATGAAAAAAAAAAGAAATTCATTTCTAATGCATCAAATAATTTACCTATGCTAACACACGTGCTCATTTACGCCCCCCTCTCTCTCCCTTTAGTTCTCTCTCTCTGTCTCTTTCACACGCATGCACAAACACACAAGTACACGCACATATATTTCTTTACTACCCATAAGGAGCTAAACACAGAGGGGACAAACAAGGACAGACAAACGGATTAAGTCGATTACATCGACCCCAGTGCGTAACTGGTACTTAATTTATCGACCCCGAAAGGATGAAAGGCAAAGTCGACCTCGGCGGAATTTGAACTCGGAACGTAACGACAGACGAAATACGGCTACGCATTTCGCCCGGCGCGCTAACGTTTCTGCCAGCTCGCTGCCTGTTTGAGTGTGTGTGTATCGGTGTGCATTTTACAACTCATTGCATGGCTGTATATTTTTTATGTATGTATGTATTATTATTATATGTTTTGTGGCGTTGCCTTTTACAACCTATTAGACTGGGTGAAGCAAAATTCATGTATTTCGTTTTTGCATTATTTCATGCTGTTCATACAATTCCCGCAAGGCTAATAATGCACTTCTTTCTCACTCACTCTCTTTCTCTCCATTATTATATATTGCCTGAGCGATTCAGATTTCAAAAAGAACACCACAATCAAAAGTAACTATTTATATAGGAATCAGCGAACTATTAACGCCATTACTCTATTAAGGAACCAATTATGTTTAAATTATCTCCAATTGTTAGAAGCTTCACATGGCTACTTCATTAGCTGTACAATTGTGAAATAATGTTTTTGCTCTTATTTTTACCTCTTTGTTTTACTTTTTGACGTTTTTACTTTTCGTGTTAGACATTATCATTCAATAAGCTATCGCTGGTTGTATGTATAGAAGTCACCAAGGCATTCCATTTGTCCTCAAGCAACGGACTTGAATCGACATCTGAAATTATGGCGTAGACAATTAGTATATGATTATTTTCATTTTGTTAATTATTTATTCCTATGAACTATTTTAGCTAAAGAGAGATCGAACCTAGGTAACACCAGTATCATCTTATAACTCAATGCAAGATTTTTGTGTTGATTTTTTTCAGGACACAAAATACTTGAATTCAGTTCTCTTTTTTCATAAATTAGTTGTCTGATGCCCAATATTACTGAACATTTCCCAGGACTTCGTTGTAACACTAGTTCGGTTCATTGCCCATGCAGATTCTCTCCTGGTCATCATTCTTCCATCCTACGGAAGAATTCTATCTTAATTATCATGAATTATTATATATTTCTGGAACAACTCCGATCGAGGATAATTATGATAAAATTCTTTAAAACTGAAACACTGCTTTAAGTATGTATCACTTTGTTTCTCCCTCAAATTTGAATGAAATTCTAGTTGGGTCTTTGAGAGATACGGATCCCTTTGCTATTTGTCTAAAATTAGCGGAGCCCGTCATACGCCGTATCTGACAGAAATTGATTTCTTCCTGTGACAAAGGCAACCGTAAAGAGGAGAATAAAACAAAAATTAATCCTGAAGCATTGACATATGTCCTCATCAACATTGATTTGAAATCAGAATCCTGTAAACTGGCTTTCAAGCCGTTGACTGAGCTAGTCCGACGATAACTTAATAAAATTTTGTGGATATGTACATGTCATCTTTCCAATTTTACTACACTAGGGTTAGTTTTGAACTTGAATGTGCTGCTATGTCTAGCTAATTATCTGACCGCATAAAGGCTCCATTAAATGTATACCCTTTGTAAGGACATGTGACGTAGCGATATATTGCCTCGTATTTGACTCGCAAAACGGAAACGAAGCAAGTAGTAATAACTTAGTGATAACTGAACAGTTTTAAGAAATATTTTTCTTTTATTGTAAGTAATTTTGTCGAAATACTGGAGGCAAAATTATACTAGCCGAATTTAAATTTATAGTAAACTGAATCATATTTGTAAATACACTTGTATCGTATTAAACTATTCTTGTGCCCCATCTGTTACCTTTCATTATTGAATTTAATGATTTCTGTTTCATACAATGTCTGGAATCGTAGTACAGGAGAATATTATGTATGAACATTGAATGAGAACAGAGGATAACATAATTGGTAGCATATCTGTTGAATTAGTTTTAGACCAATATGTTCTGAGGAATGATTTCGAGAGTATATCTCGTATCTCATTACATGTAACATGTAGTGGAAAATTAATACAACTCTCTTTAGTCCATTACATATATACATATATACTGTGAAAGCAATAAATGTCTGGTAGCATTTATACAGAGGCAATGAATAATACATACGGCCTTATTACAGGTATTGCTATATTTGAGGGGGGAAGCCCGGTCTAAATTCATTTGATAAAAAGTATTCTAAAAGTTCCTAATTATAATGAATCCGCGTTCAGCCCCATGATGTATTAATAAGACTAATAAGACCTAGCACTCTAAACGTGAAGAAAAACTTAATGAAGTTTATATAAATATTTCAGAGCCATGTAAACGATCTTCATTTTGCTTATTTTCTGCTTTTTCCTATACTAAAATTCATTCAAGTTTTGCGTTGATATTCCTTTTGACGATTTGGATGAAATAACAATCACTAGTACGGTTCAGTTTAGCCGATTCAAATCGATATTATTCTGACATTTAAAGACAAAGTTAGTATTAAATGCTAAAATGATAAGTGGTAGTGTGACAAATACGGAAAAATACATAACTATATGCATTAACGTGTTTAGTTTCATCCGTTCTCGTCCAAAGTTTTATAAGTTAGGGATGTGAAGCGGTTCCTATGACATTTATTGGCCTCTTTGGAGATGTTGAATCGATATTTGCTTTAATTCATACATTTGTTACCGCTGTTTTAATTGACTATATAGTTTCTCTAATAGAATATTTCCCTATGAGCATATTATAGAAATCAAATCAATAAGATTTGTGTTCTCAAGTTCCTCTTTATAAAATGTGGTTAGTGTCAAGTTTAAAATTAAAGCCTTTTGTGAGCGATAAAATAAAATGCATTCAATTTACTATTTTCAATAAAAAAAAATCGATTATATCAGAAACAGAGCCTAGACAAAAGAGATTATACTGTGTTTAAGATTACTTAGTGTTGCCATCGGTTAGACTATTCAGTAAATGGAAGGACAAATATTTATAGCTTTCAATGGTTTCTCGTTACGGTTTGTGTATATTCCATGAAGATACCGTCATTAATCTCTAAATTTCCAAGGTCGATAAAATGAAACATAACCTATTACACTCAATGGAATTGAGTTTGCTGTTAAAGTTTGAGAAATAAAGCCTGGAACTCAACATTAAGTAGAATATTGTCTGCATATTTAATGAGAAAATAATGCAGCGTTGGATGTGATACCATCTATCCAGAATTAAATGCGCTAAAACTAAACAACTTTGATTAAAGAATCGTTGTATAATAGACGGTGTTCTAACTCAGGATAACTTGTTTCAAGACATGTACAGTTGTCCAGTTAACCTAAACTTTCTTCACAACAGCTACAAAATGACCTGGTCAACCGAATAAAAGCATGGTGATTAAATGTAGGTAGGCATAGCCATAGAATACAATTTTAGCTAGAGATAAAATACAGCTACGGTAATAAAATATAGAAGACGAAAATATAATAAATCATTTTGATGCGCTCAGTATAAAACGTCACACGTTTAATATACAGGAAACTTAAAGACATTTAATCATACAAAATAATTAAAACCATTTAAAGAAAAATATTCTGTTTTTGAACAATTAATTTATGTATGAGAGAGAAATATTTATGTGAGAGAGAAATAGTATATTGGGGATTTTTAAAAGGAATTTGCCGATATATATTTTGGCGACTGGAGTATTTACTCTCTCCATATTTGACATGGATCTATAATATATTTATTGATATATATATATATATATATATATATATATGTATGTATGTATGTATATGCATGTATGTTAATCCTACATATGACTTTAAACCTCATTCAGTAGTGGGTCTCTGGCGAGGGACTTCTATGGAGTTGTGGAAAGTACAACTTCTTTGCCACTATTATTTACAGATATAAGTTAACTAGCAAGTTAGTTGAGAACGTGGTGGTCATTAATATGGGTAAGGAGTAACTGACTAAAGAAAGGAAAAAAATTTGATTCCAAATATCCAAGGTGATGAGGAATCCTCGGTAGTCGAAACACGAATCGGTCCGATATTGTCAAAAGGCTTATTCAATGAACGCATGAAACAACACTGATAACACAATGTGACGGCTATGATTCTACCTCCTGCATTCATTGGTGACATGGAGATGTGGGCACAAGGTTTATGGTCAACAACCTGTACCCCATTCCATACTATCCAGGTTGGAACCGAAGTCCTATGTTGGAAACACTAATGAAAGGAACTTGGGAGGATGCATAGAAAAGAATAGTGTAACTCAACGACCACGAGACAGAACGGAAAGTGCCGTTTCCGTGGCAGAAATAAACACAAATGCAAACACATGTTTCTCTTCATGTACATAACACACACAAAAACATACTTAAGCAATATAAACAAATATACAAACATACATAAACAAATATATATATATATGGAGAGAGAGAGAAGAGAGAGAGAGAGAGAGAGAGAGAGAGAGAGAGAGAGAGAGAGAGAGAGAGAGAAGAGTAATAAAAAGGAAGTTCTTGGTACAGTATTATATATATTTGAAAAAATATACATTTTTCTGTTTGAAAACGGCTACTTGAAGCCAGTAACTCACCGTAAGTAACTCACTGAAATTTTAAAATACGTATCAAAATAAGAATTTTACCCCTCAAAAAAGCCATCTCAACTCATTTTCACACACAAACACACACATATATATGCATATATAAACACACATTCACATGCATTTGCATACATAAACTTATGCATATACGTACATGCGTATATGTGTGTGTTCTTCCATTCTTTTACATGCTCCAGCTCTAAGGCTGCGTCCATACTGGAGCACTGCGCATACATGATATATCCACATATTTTTGTCACCCTAAAATGCAAGCATTACAGTACTAAGAGAATAAACAAGCCGTGGAATTTTGATAATGGGAACAGTACGGCCATTAACTAATGCAACATGTGTTAAAACGGATCTATTGATTATAATCTTGAATATCATTTCGGAGCTCAGAATGCAACGCATAATGGCATGTATGCCCATAAAGCAGCTGGTGGCGAGGGAGGTACTCGAATTAAATTATGATAGCAATGCATACAATGAATTATATACGCGTATATTGTTATTAACAAACATGGGTTACTTCATAAAATGTTTTACACACAATGACCTTACTTTGCAAGACAACGTGACAGAAATATAAAATTTAGTGTTGCTGCGCAATATAAGTTTGAATCCACTAATCAGAAGAAGCATTACTGTGGAGTATATCCATTTGTTTGGAACCGTGAATTATTTCGTAATTTAATTAAATATATTAATTAAATTTACTAGATGCTTAGACAATAAAGTGGATGTAGACTGGAAGAAGCCATTTCATAGTGAAGTCTACGAGCATCACATACACCGAGGGAATTTATCTAACTTATTTAATTAATTTTCGTTACTAGCGACGGCTCAAGACTAATGGACTAGTAAACCTTGGTATGAAGAATAAGCACTGCTTGCACGTGAAGATATTTACATGACACTTAATATTTCACACTCTCCATGTGACAAATGTATTTTCTAAGTGTCTTTGTTAATTCAGCTCATCTTGCAAAATGTTTAATTGTACCTTATTCTAATAAATAGGTATACTCTTTTACTCTTTTACTTGTTTCAGTCATTTGACTGCGGCCATGCTGGAGCACCGCCTTTAGTCGAGCAAATCGACCCCGGGACATATCCTTTGTAAGCCCAGTACTTATTCTATCGGTCTCTTTTGCTGAACCGCTAAGTGACGGGGACGTAAACACACCAGCATCGGTTGTCAAGCAATGCTAGGGGGACAAACACAAACGCACACACACACACATATATATATATATACATATATACGACAGGGTTCTTTCAGTTTCCGTCTACCAAATCTACTCACAAGGCACTGGTCAGCCCGGTCTATAGCAGAAGACACTTGCCCAAGATGCCACGCAGTAGGACTGAACCCGGAACCATGTGGTTGGTTAGCAAGCTACTTACCACACAGCCACTCCTGCGCCTATATATATGCGGAGAATTCACAAAACAAAAAAAACAATAGACGAAAGCAGGTGGTGTAGAGAAAAAATAGATGTATTGATATAACGCTCGGGAAGTGAAAAAGTCTTTAACGTTTCGAGCCTACGCCCTTCCACAGAAAGGAACGCAGAAAGAAACAAGGAGAGAAAATAAAGAATGTGTAGTGGCTAGCGATGTATATATATATATATATAGAGAGAGAGAGAGAGAGAGAGAGATGTGATTCACAAAAAACAAAAGATGAAGACAGGTGGTGTAGAGAACACATAGATGTATTAGTATATATATATACATATATATATATATAGGGATGATTCACAAAAAACAAGATGAAGACAGGTAGTGTAGGCAACAAACAGATGTATTAGTATAACGCTCGGGAAGTGAAGAAGTCTTTAAAGTTTCGAACCTACGCTCTTCCACAGAAAGGAAAGCAGAAAGAAATAAGGAGAGAAAATATGGAAAATGTAATGGCTAGCGATCTATCATGGCGAAGGCCGGACAGAAGGGTCACACAGGAGCGCTAGGAAGAAGTGGAGATGACAAAGTGGTGGTGATCCCAAAATGAAGGTGCGCGTGCGTGTGTATAAGAGAGTTGTATGTGCGTGTGGGAGAGGGCTGGTGATCTTGACGTTTGGGTGTGTGCATGTGTAGGTGTGAAAATGTGGGTCTTGGAAGTGGTCAGTGCCGATGTGTGCGTGGTCGTGTGTTGTGATGTGATGTGTTGTGTGGTACGGTGGTATAAGGTGTAGTGGTGTGTGGTGTGATGTATAGATATATACATATAAATAGGTATATACATCAACAAGTAGAATGGATGGCACACGGCTCATTGTTATTATGATAAGAAATAACATATCATCGTGATTTCGAATGGTATACAGATTCACATTGGAAAAATTACAAAGTGGTCACTCCCTGGATACATTGTTTCTCATACTTCCACACATTTTAATCAACCGAAATATACTCGTTTCTTCTCTAGGCACAATTCTCGAAATCTTTGGGGAGGGGGACAGTCGATTAGATAGACCGCAGTATGCAACTGGTACTTAATTTATCGAACCCGAAAGATGAAACGCAAAGTCGAACTTGGTGGAATTCAACTCAGAACGTAAAGGCAGACGACATACATATTTCTTTACTACCCACAAGGAGCTAAACACAGAGGGATAAACAAGAACAGACAAACGGATTAAGTCGATTATATCGACCCAAGTGTGTAAGTGGTACTTAATTTATCGACCCTGAAATGATGAAAGGCAAAGTCAACCTCGGCGGAATTTGAACTCAGATCGTAGCGGCAGACGAAATACGGCTTCGCATTTCGCCCGGTGTGCTAACGTTTCTGCCAGCTCGCCGCTTTCTATCCACCGAAATATCAAATAGTTTATTTCTATATATAAGCACAATCTACACACAGGGAAAGATTCAAAATCACAACGTTTGCGACTTTAAGAAGAGTAAATCCCCTATAGAATAACAGTTCTGTAAGTGGATATCCTGCAAAAACACAAGTTTCTGTATTCCATCAAAGGGCAGACACAGAAAGTTAAATATACTATTGGCTGTAGCAAAAGGAAAACAGCCTCGCTCGTTGTATTATGGTATGATAATCACAAATTCGGGAAAAACTTACACTTCAAGGTCCACAAGGTATCGGCGTTTAGGATATTCTTCAAAGATCTAAAACAGGAAAATGGAAAATGAAATTGTATCTTTTATTATGTACTAGCAGTATCGCCAGGCGTTGCTCGGGTTTGTAAGAGAAATAACTATATAAGCATTTTTAGAGAGTTATTTCCTTTATAGATGCCAATTCGGGCTTTCTTAGCCATTTCTGTTTTGGTGTCTTCAAGCCATGAAGTCGTTGTTCTAAAAGAACGCTGGTCTCCTTGACAACGCTTTACAACGTTGATTTCCTTACACTCCTTTCCCCACAGCTTCACGAGGGAGGGAAGAAGGGGGAGAAGCAACCAGGTGCACGTGTGACCATGGACGCCAACTCCGCCGCCATCGACACACGAAAAATTATGCATTAAAATGGAATAAAAAATGATGTTAAATTATTTTTAAAATCGTAGACTCATTGTAGACGTACGCTAACACTCAGACGGGCTTGATATGAATCACGACTATACGATACCCGAATTTGGTTAAACTGCACCCCAAAATGTGGGAGTAGTTAGGAATCTAAATCGAAGGGGACAGACACTCACACAACTACAGTTTTATATATATAGATTAATAAGCCATTTACAAACGATGCGTTGATTTCGAAAATGCATTTGAAATGTGCAAAGAAGTATAATAGAATAAAGAGAATTTAAAAACGAAATATTGCAATTCTATTTCATTTATATAAATTTGTATAATTCAAAACATTCTATTTCTTTCTGTTCATACGACAAATCTCTATTATCAGAAATGTCGCTCACGCTTAATTATTTTGGATTATTAATTAGACTTCTGTTGGTATTTCTGATTTCTATATAATAAATAAAATGAATTACTTTAAAATGATTGAAGCCTATTAATTTGTTTCAGTGAGTGGGTTTTGAGAGTGTGTTTGTTTTACTGTACGCGTGTGTGTGTGTGAGAGAGAGAGAGAGAGTGCGTGCGTACATGTACATATTAACAAAAAGAATCTCACACACACACATCTATATGTGTATTTGCATCCATGCATGTGTGTATGTATATGTATATATATATATATATATATATATATATATATATATATGTATATACATATATATGTGCGAGTGTGTGTGTACATATATGTACATGCACACACACACACATATATATACATGCATATATATATTTATATATACATATACATATATATATATATAAGCACATATATATATACATATATATATATATATATATGGATATATATATATATATGGATATATATATATATATGTTTGTAAATATATATATATATATATATAATATATATATATATACATAAATTTATATGAATAAGGATAAGATCGTTATTTAAATATCGAACTTATCAAGTGGCCAGCATGGGAATAAAAACATTCAAAGGTAATAATTGTTACTACAATTATAATTTAGAATATCTAAGAGGTGCCTCCACACTGGAAATAACAGCCAAAACTTGACTCTAAAACCATATTAAATGTTCTTACAGCACCAGTTGTATATATGTATTTGTATTGTTTATGTGCTGTGTGTATTACGGATTTCTTGCTCTGCCTATTCCTGATGAGGAAATGCTGTTCCTCATCAGTGGAATATACACAGCACATAAATTATACAAATACATATATACAACTGGTGCTGTATGAACATTTAATGTAGTTTTACAGTCAAATTTTGGCCGCTACTTCCAGCGTGGAGGTATCTCTTAGATACCCTAATTTATAATTTTAATAATAATTATTACCTTTGAACGTTTTTATTCCCATGCTAGCCACTTGGTAAGTTCTATATTTAAATAACGATATTTTCCTTATTTATATAAATTTATATATTTATTTCGTTATTATATACACCGCGGTAATATTTTATCGCACGGAGTCCTAGACGCGCAATTTAAATTGGTCTTGTGCATACGTGAATATATATGTATGTATTCGTCCTTATATGTAAGTATTCGTATGTTGTCTATATGTATTTATATTTATGTGCTTTGTATATTCTACTGATGAGGTAAAGTATTTCTTATGCAGAACCAGAAATCCGAGATCTGGAATTATCCAGTAATTGTTTTGCTAGTTTATTTTATTGTTTTGTCTTCTATCCTGTACGACGTATATATGTATATATATACGTCGTATATATATATATATATGAATATATATATATTTATATATATATGAATATATATATATATATATATATATATATATATATACCAGAGTAAGCATATAACTGTGAAACAAGGTGGGAATATAGTACACAAATACCGAAGGTAGAGTAATATACCTTATTAATAAAACTGCAAAACACCACAAAACTGTCACTCAGAATTTCACGTTCCCTTTCGTCTGACAGTTCTTTGACTGTATACATATATAATAAACACACACACATAATTAACTGCAATTTCACATTGTACATCCTGCTTCTTATGCACCCACATTAAATCACGGGAGGTGAAATCAGAAGTTCCATTAATCTGATATTTCTATGTTTGTCTCTAACACTGGTACTGAGTTCTTTTCTTTTTTTATGAAAGTTATATAAACATTTGACCTACCGCAATAAAATTGGGCATGACTCTATTTTGTTCAATTAATTTGCTTGCATGTCTATTCTCCTAACTACAAGATTATTTGCAATTATTTGCAGATTATACTTACGAAGGAACAAATGCGTTCATTCTACGAACAAATGAGTTCATTCTACTTTTATTTCCATCAATATAGAAAATAGAAATCTTAATAAATGAATGATTTTGATATGTAAATGAGATGAAGGTTTAATAAGAATTCTGAATTAACAGTATTATGATGAATAACTCTATTCTCCTTGAACTTATTAAATTATTTATGCATGAAATATGATCCCTCTAGTTTTACCTTGAATTTATTAGAAGTATTATTATGAAGAATATCTTGCTGAAGAATATAATTATCCAAGAATATATTTTAACCCTTTCATTAGAAATTAGGCGTACACAAGGAAATATCCTCTGAAAGGCATTTAACCCTTTCGAAACCAATCCGGCTGAATCTGTCTCTGGCTCTCTAGTACAAAGGTTTTGTATTCATAGATTTTGAATTAAATTCCTCCACCAAACTTTAATCACAATTTATGTTCTTAACACTAGTTTAAGTTATTTTACTAACTTCTTTGTTATATTCAAAATTAACTGGAAGGAACACAGAGCATTTCAAAATAGATACGGTTACGAAAGAGGTAATTGTCGAAAGAGTATGTAATGACTGATACACATAACTATATTTTTCTAATAGCTTTATAAAGAACTAGAAATGCAATTGTAACACTCTACAGATACTTTCAATTTTAAATATACAGTAAAATATTACACTGATGGATTCAAGATTATTGAACTAAATAAAATCATTTGAGATTGTTGAGTAATCCCTTATCATCCTAAAAGTTAATGCAAACTAGGACGACCCTGTACAAATATGTTAATGAAAATATCATTAATAATAATCATTAATGGTATCCAGAATCCCTCTACGTTATCAATTTATAACAGAAATACATGTTATAACAAAAGCTTACCGGTAGTTAATAGAGATGCCTAAACAAAAAGGAACATAATTTGATGTTTAAAAAATTAAATATTCATCATTCAGAGTTAATATATATTCTTCATTTATTAAAAAAAGACTAACACTTGTCTTCAAGGGATAGACAACAATGTATGTTTCGATGTATTAGGCCGTATAGCGTATCTCATTCTGTCCGATGTATTCAAAAATATTTTGACAGAGAGAACAATAAAAAGAAATAAGAGAAGCAAATAATATTTAGCTTAAAATTTCTATTTGTAAAATATGAATAACTGCGGAAATGATAAGTGATAACGGAAAAGGCATAAATTGGCTATTTGCATCAATTTATATGAATAAGATAAGGGTGATATTCTGAATGATATACGAAAATAATTTCCCTTAGTTGCTGAGTCTGAGTGATTTACATTCCCAAATAATCCACATTGGTAAATACGTTTGATTTTTGCATATCGCATCGATAAAGACATACATATATTTTGTATGACATAAATCTGCTACTTTTCTGCTAGCATATGGATGCAAAATAACAACCCAGATTGGTAGATGCATGGTGACCAGAAATTCAGCAGAGACTTCGGAACCACTCGGTATAAATACATACATACATACATGCATACATACACACATATATATATACATATATATATATATATATAATATATATATATATACACATATATACATATACATATATATATATATATATATATATATATATATATATATATATTATATATATATATATATTATATATATATATATATTATATATATATATATATGTATGTATGTATGTATATATGTATTATATGTACACATATAATGTTCTGTTCCGCGAGGGTAAGATAAATAAAGTACGCCTTGTGAGAAATAAATATTGTTTAATAGATACATGTTTGTATGTGCTTCTAATAGTTTCTTATGTCGAGAAATACCTGAATGTTATTCACCAGACATGAACCACATATCATAAAAATCTAAAAATTGCTTCAGAGAAGCATCGAGAAAAGTTGAGAAAGAAGCAGATAGAAAACGTGGAAGGTTAAAAAACGGAAAACGAAAATTAAGAAAGTGCAAAAGCTATATATATATATATATATAACGTGTGTGTATGTGTGTTTGTGTATGTATACAAGATCTATACACACACACATGAATATACATATAGAAATTGCCTTATATTTTCATATTTATTGTAGTATCATCTTTTCATTTGGTAGTTTCGAATGTTATTTCCATATGTATTTAATGAACCATTAATTTTCTAATAGGGTGAGTCAGAGGGCTGTGGTTTTATAAGTAACATTGTGATTACATACGGAGAAACATTAGAGACACTGTAGGAGAGTAATCATAGCATTCACCGTTGGAAATACATTTCCTGTACGTTTCCGACACTTTGATAAATTTAGGATAGCATTTTTCAAAATAATTGGAACAAAATATAGAATGGCATTCCCCTCATTTGTTAAAATAGTCAGTAATTGGCGGCATTTCCAATAGTGATAAAAATGAATAAATTTACATAACACAATAGAAAATATATAGAAGCAGTCATATGGGATTACTCACACGTATTCAGTTTTATTCGTACATATTAGCACCTATAAATAAATAAATAAATAAATAAATAAATAAATAAATAAAAATATCTGAATGTATTTAGAACACACACGGGGCGACGAGCATATACAGGCAGAGACGATTAATGGCGGGTTTAGAACGGCGGTTGCTACGAAGTATTTACGCAACATGGAGGCCCAATGTTTAAAGAAGTACAAGTGAAGTATTTATATACGTTTGGCCGTTTCACAATCAAGAAAAGGAACATAGATTAGGCAACAATTGATATACCCACACATACAAACACAAGCACACACACACAGGCATAATAAATAAGTATACATACATATATATATATATATAATAATTATTAGGGCGACTTTAATAATATAGAGTGTTTGTTATGGTCAAAAATGAAACAGCACAACCGAATGGTAAATGAATTAACTAATAATCTAACAATTATATTGTCAATTGTCCACGGTCTGTCTGTATGAAGAAATACACGCTCACAATGATAGCAGATTGTTAGAAATAAAACCACGCTTTACTGTTTGTATTTTTAATTGTATTGGCGAGGTAACACGACATTGTACTTCGCTTTACATTACAACAGAGAGTGAATTTGTTTCTCTATGAAATAGATAAATTTTATTTGCGGTGCATTTCATTCTTTGGCTTTAAGTGTTGCGTGTCTATGTCTGTAGGGTTGAAAATTTTTGTCGAAGTTTTACTGAACTTATTTGTTCGATGTGAATGTCGATTCTAAATATTAATTGCTTGAACTTTTACAATTCTTCAAACACCAGACCATCTTATTTTGCGGTCTTTTATTGTGTTTGCAGCGTGATTTTATCAATTACTTGATTGCCAGCTTCTTCGTATGTGTACTGTTGATAAAACTTCACAATGTCGTGATCAACGAAATCTTCTGATTAAGATCCAAACAAGTCACGTACATCTGTATCTTCTATTTAACCGAAACCAACCAATCACTCGTCCAATTATTACCAATTCTTTATAATTTTTTCCTATTGACGAAGGTCAGCGAAGCAGTTATCACGACTTGTTTCATCAACATTGGATATTGACGGACAAAAAGAACTCGTTTGTTGATTACATCTTCTAAATATCGTGGTTGCATTTTTAAATACATTTTTCTTTACACTTCTAAACTCTCATATAATTCTTGACCGTATTAAAAAATTCTCTTGGTCAACAGTAAAGATTTCTCCCGAAGGACTGTAATTCTCTATTTACATTTTTCTTTATATGCAAAGAAAATATTTTTACTTGTTTCAGTCATTTGACACCAGCCATGCTGGACCACCGCCTTCAGTCGAGCAAATCGACCCCAGGACTTAGTCTTCGAAAGCCTAGTGCTTATTCTATCGGACTCTTTTGCCGAACCGCTAGTTTCCGGGATGTAAACACACCAGTATCGGTTGTCAAGCGATGTTGGAGCCACAGACACACATACACGCGCACACGCACACACACATATACACACACACACACTCACTCACACACACACACTCACACATATCTATATATATATATATATATATATATATATATATATACGTATATACAACGGGCTTCTTTTCAGTTTCCGTCTATCAAATCCACTCACAAGGCTTTGGTCGACCCAAGGCTATAGAGGACACTTGCCCAAGGTGCCACGCAGTGCGACTGAACTCGGAGCGACGTGGTTGCTAAGCAAGCTACTTACCACGCAGCCACTCTTGCGCCTATTTACCACACAGCCACTCCTTTATAATGTTCTTCCAATTATTCAAAGAATAATTCAATTTAGAATATATCTGTTATTGTTTCCATATCTGGTGCGTTACCGTTTCTCTTGTAGTCATGTAATCTTAGAATTAGCTTCGCCAAGAAACAGTTTGGCATTGTTTCAGAACGCATTTGAATTAAAAAGTGGGTCGTTATGAGAGAACAGAATGATTAACAACTTGTATAATTATAGGAACGCCGCGCGTTGGTTTTATCTAGTAAGTGCTTTGAAGATAAAGAAAGAATGACTGAAAATACAGATGATATCTTTATATATAAAAGTGAGGTTGTGTGCAGTCTGTCTCCTACGATTTAGATTCCTAACTACTCCCACATTTTACGCTGCAGTTTAACCAAAACCGGGTATCTTATAGTCGTGATTCATATCGAGCCCTTCTGGGTATTAGTGTGCGTCTACGATGAGTCTACGATTAAAAAAAAAAATTACCATCAATTTTTCCCATTTTTAATGCATTTTTGGCATATATAAGGGAAGTAATTCTCTAAAAATTATTATTAAATCTCCGAACGTAAAAAGCTACAGTAACACCCCCCTCTGTGGTTAGCCATGTTGAGATGGCTATTATACTTTACATCTCTAAAAATGCTTATATAGTTATCTCCCCTACAAACCCGAGCAACGCCGGGCGATACTGCTAGTATATTATAATATATGACAGGACATAAAAATAAATATACTCGTGCGTAAGGCATGAATACTAGCATGAAAATATCGCACTAAGTCTCTAAAGCTGGAGATATTTTTTGTTTTGGTTAGCATGATATTGCAGTGGCGTTAAGATTTGTATAATTATGTAATCCCTTAATTACCTCTCAATGCAGCTTTGAATGTCCAACTATTACAGATAGAGTTATAGGAACAATTTATTATGAGAAGTTTTGATCAAATACATTTATGAATTCCATAAGTAAAACCTTTATGAATTTGGGAGATGGAAAGTGTGCGGCAGCTCGTACTGTGTATATATGTGTGTGAATGCGTGTATGTACGCGTGCGAGCCTGTGTCTGTGTTTGTCATCTCATCACCTGACAAACTTGTTTTAACTTGTTTACGTGTGAGTTACTCAGCGCTTCTGTAAAAAGAGTTAGAGAGAATAAATAGTGAACTTCAACGAATAAGTACTAAGGCAATTTGGTCTTCTTCAAGACCGAGCTCGGCATAGCCGCAGTCCAACGTTTGAATCGAATACATGAATGTACATGAACGAAATGCATCCCCAGGTTCGTGGCATAGATTATAAAGACCACGTGAACGATCCTCACAGTTATCGAGTGCAGGCCAACCCATCTAAATGTGAGGATATGGGATTCCGAAGGGTAAGTGTATTTTCGTCACTAGTGAAACTCCGAATTCCTGCCTAGTATATCAGAAGTCTACATTTTTGAAGCATAATAAACAATCTGATTTCATATATACTTGTTCCAATACACCATAGTTATAACAAGTAAGATTTTAATGATTTTCTATCATTCTATTCAAGAATGTTCCATATTACTCTAACCAAGTCGCTTTTATGTAATTTGTTCGATAAAAAAAGGAAATCTATCATTTCACAATCAATTATGTCGAAATATTTTTGCTTGTTTTAAAGTTTTTAGTTTATTTTAGTACAATATTTTCAGCACATATCATCGACCTTTCCTCAAGGGGACGTACAATATTTTAATGGTGGCTCTTCAAGAATATTTATCGTTGTTTGTTCACAGCTGTGCTGTAGTTGCTTCTGTAAGAGAAGCGACTTACGACACTTGGAAATTTTCACCCATTCCTCATAACTGGCTTACATTCTCCCAGTAGCGAAATCTCTCCCTTTAAAGTCAAGGATTGCCACTATACTGACAAAGCTCTTTCATGCCTCATTCTACCCTAGAATATAACTCGATATTTATGAAAACGCTTCAATGTGTTCCACTCCAAAGAAAGCTAATTTCTCTGACCCAGTCATATATCATCTTACTACATTCACCTCTAGCATTGCTAAAGTAATGGTAATATATTTGTTAATAAAGACATTCTCTTAAAACTTAAATCGTTTCCTTCCTATTCTGTATGACCTCCGCAGGGCCAGATCCACTGTAGACCTACCCTCTTGTGTCTCTCATCAGTTTGCTCTCGTTTTATAAATATTCAGTGAAAGCAATGTTGTCTTATTCATTAGCATGTCCTACAGTTCTGTGAATATTTTCCGCATGCGTCATTCATCTTTCGGATTGTCAGCGTTGTAATAGCTGGCATCAACGTGAATGCAATGACGGAACTTTTCCCACCCTAATCTCAAATTTAGTGTCCCCAGCCTCTTCCTTCTGAACCTCAACGCTCTACGAGATATATCAAACAACACCCGCTTTCATGCAGATGATACGGACCTTCAAACGTCCACAATATTCCCCCGACCTTTCAGAATATCTGTCATTTAATTATGGCTTATTACTTCCACATACAAAACTATTATTTCTGGGTAGCTTTTCCACAATATAAACAATTATCAAAATATTTTATTTAATGAAACCTTCCTTGTTATTCTTCAGCACATCCATATTTTTATGTACGTGGTGATCAATAATTGAATATTACGCTCACAGGAACCATTTGCAAAATGTATTTCTGTCTTCCCCAAAATGAATTTTACATGTAAATAAATATGATATCTCATATTATAGGAGATAAAACTTTGTAAGCTATATAAAGACAGCTTATGGGCTGTAGGATTTATGGTTTATTCTATTTACGAGGTGGTATCAAAAAGTACTAGGACTAGTTCTGTAGCATACCAACAGATGGCAGCACTCGTTTGCTTGCATAATGAGGGGCAACAGTGACCTTCATGAGGCAGTGTATCAATCGATATTGCAGTGTTTATTTTGCAAGTTGTGGAATTTGTGTTTTGTGATCACATATATATATAGCAGTCTGAGAGTTTTGTCGTGAAGAGGAAGTTGGAGAAAAGCTCCAACGTGAAATTTTGCATTAAATTAAGAAAGTCCGCAGCAAAGCCATAGGACAAGCTTCAGACCGCTTACGGTGACGAGATAATCGGTGGTAAACAATGTTTCGTGTAGCACAGGTGCTTCAAAAAGCACGACAGAGCTGCACCTCAGTGAAGAGTATGCTCATTTTCTTTTGAGCATCCGCAGTATTAAGTATCGGGAATGAAACCCTCAATGCCAGACTGTCAATCGCGAGGTCTATGCGACATTCTGAGTCGTTTGAGGGAGGAAGATATGCGACGAAAACAACCAGATCAGTTTGAAAAATTGGATTCTTCACGATGATAAGGCACCCTGTCACATAGTTCTCTTCACTCGTGAGTTTCTCACCAAAGACATCACGGTATCACTCTGCACCCGCGCTATTGGTCACACTTAGTACCTGTTGACTTCTATCTCCTCCTTAAGATCAATATGCATTTCAAAGGTCGCCGTTTTAGCATCGTTGTCGAGATCCAGATTGAATTGCAGAAGGTCCTCGACTTGCTTACAGATGCCGACTTCTAGGTCAGATTCCAAAAGTGGCTGGGACCAGTGTATATCTCTGAAAGATGACTATTTCGAAGTAGATACTATCAAAACTTAGGTAAATAACAAATATTTTAAAAATATAATATAACTTACCAACCACATGGTTCTGGGTTCATTCCCACTGCGTGGCACCTTGGACAAGTGTATACTACTATAGCCTCGGGCCGACCAAAGCCTTGTGAGTGAATTTGGTAGACGGAAACTGAAAGAAGCCCGTCGTATATATGTATATGTATGTGTGTGTGTGTGCGTTTGTGTGTTTGTGTTTGCCCCCCCCCCCAACATCGCTTGATAGCCCATGCTGGTGTGTTTACGTACCCGTAACTTGGCGGTTCGGCAAAATAGATCGATAGAATAAGTACTAGGCTAGGCTTCCAAAGAACTTGCTCGACGACAGGTGGTGATCCAGCATGGCCGCAGTCAAATGACTGAAACAAGTCAAAGAGTCAATGAGTCCGGGAATCTTTTCATACCACCTCGTATATCAGAGATTAAGGTGTTTCCATTCAATTTGGTCTACCATAACATTTTCGATTCTTTCAGTAAGTTATCAAAAGTTTTTACTAGTAAATATCCGTGTACTTGCTTGGTATTTGAATCAGATGTTTGGCATTTTATCATCTGTCGGTGCTTTCAAGCATTTCCATTTTCTGTAATGTCTGGCTTACGTCTTGAACTGATATGACTTCCCCCGACTGTTCATATGTTGCGCTCGTATTTTGATTAATTTGTCTGTAGCGATATCTATAACGTCCATAAACTCCTCGTCCACAATTCGTCTACTTGCTATTGATACTGTATTGATTTTTATTTTACCAAGGTATTGATAAAATGGTTTTGT
The DNA here is from genome assembly GCF_006345805.1 of Octopus sinensis. Lineage (NCBI taxonomy): Eukaryota > Metazoa > Mollusca > Cephalopoda > Octopoda > Octopodidae > Octopus > Octopus sinensis. The sequence continues at coordinate 39,475,237 of NC_043010.1, forward strand.
ATCGGGGTCCAATTCTTTTTTGTTCAAAGATCGTTATCACTTTTCATACCACCAAATTCTTGTTGATTTAGTTGAAACCTCTTGTTTCAATCAGTCTTTGATTTCGACTCCGTCGTCGGCTTTTGTTTTATTATACTATATATGTATCATTTCACTCAGTATGTTGTTTTTCAATTGTCTTTATTGGTTTCAATGAGGTTGAAGAATCTAGTCTTTTATATATTTTATTCTCTGATTTCAGCCTCGTTGGTTTGTTTGGGTTTTTAGTGTTCCTATACGAGTAAATCAGAAACAATATCGGCTTTCCTTTGTTAATATTATGGCTGCTGCATATAATATTTCGTTTTTCTTCTTTTTTCCTTTCCAAACGATACTGAACTTTGTGTCTGTTTTCATTATGCCTGCTTCCAGTTTATTTGTCACACTATTATTTCAACGTTGTTTTATATCACTGAGAGGCGCATTCGTTGGTGCTACACATTTCAATATTTTAAGAATCTTTATCTTGAGTATATTGCGATATTCATAATTCCTGTCTTTATAATTTTCAATTCCAAATACTTCTCATACACCCTTCAAATGATATTTCCGTTCTTCTGTCTGACTTTTTGTCAGTCTGTATTCTATAGGTTACCAAGTGTTTTGTAACTCACTTGACTTTTTTTTTCTCGTGTCAAGTCTATATTCATTATTTAGGTTCTCTATTGATTATACTTGAGTTCATTTTTTCGTACTTTTCATATATGCTCTCTCTTTTGGATATATATATATGTTTGTATATATATATATATATATATATATATATAATATATATATATATATATATATATATATATATATGTGTGTGTGTGTGTGTGTGTATGTGTGTTTGTATATATATGTATATATATATATAAGAAATGAAATAGAGCAACAATTAACAATTAGAAGTCGATCACTACTTTTAAAAGGTCATAGTTTAATTGTAGTTCAAGAAAATTTACCGCTGTTTTAGTTTGTTCTTTCGAAGTAAATTTGCATTTATCTCGTTCCATTTAACAAAACATCGTCAGAATCATTTAGAGTTTATCGTAGGAATATAGATAGGAAGAAAATGGAAATGAAAAGAAAGAAGAAAAATGGAAAAAAGGAAAAAGTTTATTCAGTCTTTAGGCTTACATTTTTGTGCCCTTTTTGGCTTCCACGTGTGTGTACGTTTCTTCAATTTGACGAATTCAGCCGTAAGTGGAAAAATGACTAGTTTACGTATATATATATATATTATATATATATATATATATATACATGTGCGTGTATGTATCTATGTGTGCATGTATATATATATATATATAATATATATATATATATATATATATATATATACGTATATATGTATATACGTATGTTTGTGTTGTGTGTGTTTGTCTGTGCGTATTGTGTTCTTGAGCAAGACACTTTATTTCACGTTGCTCCAGTTTACTCAGCTGTAGAAATGAGTTGTGACATCACAAGTGCCAAGCTGTATCGGCGTTTGGCTTTCCCTTGGATAACATCGGTCGCATGGAGAGGGGAGGGTGGCATGCATGGGCGACTGCTGGTCTTTCATAAACAACCTTGCCCGGACTTGTTCCTAAGAAAGTAACTTTCTAGATGCAATCCCATGACTGAATAAAAGTTACGTTGAAGAGGCTACAGATGAACTACTCCATATTCGTTGCATAGAAACTCTGAACTGAGTAATTCATAAAGAAAATCCCCATAAATGACTTTATGGAGATTAAGCTAGTATTTCTTTCACAGTAGGACCTTCAGTCTTTTTCGAGTCGAGTAATGCGACACAACTTAGTATCACATAAAATATTATCACACTGAAATCTCTCTAATTCACGACTGAAATGAACGTAGGACATTAATATTTGACAACAACAAACTAGACAGGATTGTGAAAGAGATTTACAGTTAAAAGTATACAAGATTCAACGGCGGCAGCTGTTCGCAAGCCCCTCCCATCAATAACGGTTTGAGAAAATGAAGATAGCGAATTCGATACAGCGTACCTCAGATTTTTTGGACGACGTTTGTTTCACTTCGAACGCTGTGGTTAAATTTCAAGACAAAAGAGATTCTGCCACTTCACCAGAGAACATTTCTGAAGATGTCAGAACACATTTCAAATGATAGAATACAACTGGTGTCATGGTTTGGGATGCTGTTGCATCTGATGCTCCATCGTGGTCACTGAAGAAGAAGTGAAAAAGAATAGCAGAGTTTACTAGTAAATATTGTAAAGAGAGGTGTTACCTGGGTTGTCAGTCACATCTGGAATTTCATGACTTCATTTTAGACAGATCTCCGAACTTAGAGCTAATTTAACGTAGATCCGGCAAAGAAGCCTCTCCGTTGATGTTTCATCAGGTCAAGCTGGCCTCCAGGAAGGTCTTGTATTAATTCTGTGGATTCTACTATATGGTCCATTGTTGGAGGTGCAATGGCCCAGTGGTTAGGACAGCGGAAACGTGGTCATAGGATGGCGGTTTCGATTCCCAGACTGGGCGTTGTGAATATTTATTGAGCGAAAACACCTAAAGCTCCATCAGGCTCCGACAGGGGGTGGTGGCGAACCCTACTGTACTCTTTCACCACAACTTTCTCACAATCTTTATTCTTGTTTCTGTTGTACCTGAATTTCAAAGGGCCACCCTTCTCACAATTTATATCACGCTGAATCTCCCTGAGAACTACGTTAAGGGTACACGTATCTGTGGAGTGCTCAGTCACTTGCACGTTCATTTCAGGAGCATGCTGTTCCGTTGATCAAATCAACTGGAACCCTCATCGTCATAACCGACGGAGTGCCACAATGGTTCATATAAGAGAGCGATGGATTATATTAGTTTGTCAAGAAAGTTCTTGTGGATTTTAACCTTTAAATTCAGATGCACATATCGCGGCTCAATCAAATATTTAATTACCGAAATAAACACCATCAGAATCAATACACTTTTGCCAATACAAAACAAGTTTATTTATGCCAGTAGCGTAAAGATCCTGCGTTCTGGTTGTGATGAAGTTGTTGGCGTGTTTGGCATTATCTTGCTTTTTGAAGCATTTCTCACGCAGGAAGATGTCGACATGCTTGAAAAAGTGGTAATCGGTAGGCGAGAGGTCTGGTGAGTGTGACGGATGAGGCAGAGTTTCGTAGCCCAATTCGTTCAACTTCTGCAGAGTCAGTTGTGCGACGTGCGGCCGAGCGTTTTCGTAGAGAAGAATTGGTCCTTTTCTATTGACCAATGCTGGCCGTTGTTCTCGGAGTTTCTCCTGCATTTCATCCATTTGCTGACAGTACTTCTCCATCGTAATGGTTTCGCCTGGATCCAAAAAGCTGTGATGGATGAGACCGGCCGCAGACAACCAAACATTCACCACGACCTCTTTTGGTGCAACTTTGGCTTCGTCGGCGTCCAACCGCTGAGCTGAGCGTCACCGGTTGTCGTAAGAAAGACTCTTTCCATCGCGAGTCACAATCCGATCGAGAAACGGGTCGTTCTTGTGGCGTAAAAGAAGGGAAGACGACACTTCAGAACGGTAATTTTATGGTTGTCGTTCAATTCGTGCGGCACCCATTTCTTATGTGTTTTTGTTTTGCAATCTATTTCAAGTGGTTGAAAATTGTCGTATACTTTACGTCTAATTCAGACGCAAGCTCTCGAACAGTTGTGTGTGGATTGGCTTCGACTAAGGCCCTTAGTTGATCGTTGTTGACATTCGATTGCCGACCACTACGCTAATCATCTTCAAGAATCTCGTCACCGCTACGAAATTTCTTGAACCACCATTGTCCTGTATGTTCATTAGTGGTTCCTGGGCCAAATGCATTGTTGATATTGCGAGCTGTTTCAACAGCTGTTCGGCTTGGCTTGAACTGGAATAAGAAAATTGTGCGAATTTGCATTTTGTCCATGTTGCAGTCAACGTTCCGCGGAAAAAGGCCTAATTATTCAAAAAGGAAAAGAGTAACGCGATTAGATAGAGCGAAAAACGGGCTTCTTTTAAAATATATAAATAATATAATGTCAAAGTAATTTAACAATAATTAATTTGAAAATACATCATTTAAAACCAAAATTTAAAATTCCCCAAGAACTCTCTTGACAAAATAATATCAAAGTGTGCCAAACCACAAAGAAAGTTTTAAGATGTCGTGTTCCAATTTGAACCAAGAGTTGAAAAATGCGTGGACTCCAGTTGAGAAAAATGAAAAGACGAAGGCTTATAGTGAAAACAAAGCGTCGGCATTTTGAGAGGTAATTATAAAATATTCTCAATAAATATAATAATCCACCTGAAAACTTTCATTAACATAAATCCTAAATCGTTTTATTTTGTTTTCAAATCAATAACGGGTAAATTTGTATGATGCACCCGGAAAGTATACATTGACAAGTACTTAACTAAATGCTCACACACAAACGCACACTCACAAACACAGACGTACGCATGAAAACACACAGCCAGGTACATAATATAAAGTGCATGTCTATAGATTTATAAGTTTATATATGTGTATATATGCATCTATCTATATATCTATCTATCTATCTATTTACCTATCTATCTATCTATCTATCTATCTATCTATCTATCTATCTATCTATCTATCTATCTATCTATATATCTATCTACCTATCTATCTATTTATCTATCTATCTATATATCTATCTATCTATATATATATCTTCCTGTCTGTCTATCTATCTATCTATCTATCTATCTATCTATCTATCTATCTATCTATCTATCTATCTATATATATATCTATCTATTTATTTATTTATCTATCTATCTATTTATCGTATCTATCTATCTATCGATCTATCTATGTATCTATCTATCTATTTATCGTATCTATCTATCTATCTGTCAATCTATCTCTCCATAGACATACATACATACATATAATGCACACATACATATTTTACTGAAATTTGTTCACAATTCATAGCATTCATTGGTATATGTAAAACAATGTGTGTATATATTTTTGTGTGTGTCAATAAATATATATATATATATATATATATGTGTGCGTGTGTGTGTGTGTGTACATAAATATATATGTATATATGTGAGTGCGTGTTTTCTTAGAATTCATCTTTTAGAGTCATGTATATATGTTAGTAAGGCCACCTGAAGGAAATCCATTTCATTATCGATGAATATTATTGATTCCCCATTTTTAGCAATATCGTGGGTGTATTTTACATTGAATGGCCGTAAGTAACAAATCCTGTTGTTGTTTTATTGACATTGTTGGAGGTGTTCTGAATACGATACGTAGTAGCGTGACACGAGGTGATTATTTTGAATATTATGATTATCATTATATTTACATATATGCATATATATATATGTATATATATACATATATATATATATACACACACATATATATATATATATATATATATATATATATATATTATATATATATATATATATATATATATGTATGTATGTATGCATGTAAGAATATTTTCTCAAAATCAATCTTTCATCATCATATTTATATATATATATATATATATACATACACACACATATATATATGCATGTATGCTAGAATATTTCTTAAAAATCAATATTTTATCGTCATATTTATGTATACATATGTATACATAAATATGTATACATATGTATACATATAACCATACATATATATGTATACATATATATGTATAACCATACATATATATATATGTCTATATATATGTATATATATATATATCTGTGTATAAATTCACACACTCAGACATCGCAGTATTTAGCTACCACAGCGTAAGTATCATTGAGCATAACGGTAGAATATTTGATCGGATTTTTGTTACCTAACGGATACATTATTTTACCGATTCTGTTGCACGCTTTTCCGTTGTGATTTCATTTACTACACTCATCATATTTTTTATGCAACTCTAGCAACGATGAAATGCGTTTCTGTGCAATAATGAGTGAATACAATTTATTGTGTCAATTAACAGTTAAAGACTGATAT
>NC_043010.1:39486267-39511267 GCF_006345805.1 Octopus sinensis
CATACATATAAATATAATGGCTGTATATATTCGTACATCGTTTATCAAAGCAATAACATTTAAGATACCGGTACTTTGTTTCAGAAATTCTTAGTGCACTGCGGTAGTGAGATGTGCACGAACTGCAGAATTTGAACTGATGTTAAAAGGATTTCGAAAAAGAGAAAATGAAATCAAATTGTAATCCGTATAGAAATCTTTATTATAAATCGCAACAACAAGCGATAAACAACATCAACAAAATAATAAAACAACAACTCTAAATAAATTACGGAATATACCGAAATACCCGAGATATACCTGACAATGTTAAATGCATTGGAGTAAAGTATAATATTCTTTATATGATATAATTTTAAATGCACTTACTGCATCATTCCTCTTGTAAAATATTTACATAAGAATATTATGAAATTCGTGGAAATCATACGATTGCATCTGGGAACAAAGAGACAGAGATATAAAAACATATATATATATATATATTATATATATATATATATATATATATATATATGCATGAATATAAACATGCACGTATACATTTATAAGGAAGCTGCTGGGTACATATGCATTCCCTGTGCGTAAGAAAAAGCATCATAGGATGCAGAGATAAAGTAATGTTAGAGCGGTTTCAGCAAGAGCTTTATTGCTGAGTTTATCTATGTCCTAATACGTAATATTGATGCAGGAATGTATTCGTTATAAATGAGTAGATATGCTTACATTAAAAGATTGATGAATAAGAAAGTTTTTATATCAACCGATACGAAAGTTTTATTTTGTATCCTAAGAGATGTGAATTGCATTCTTTATATATATATGTATGTATGTATGTATGTATCTATCTATCTATCTATCTATCTATCTATCTATCTATCTATCTATCTATCTATCTATCTATCTCTCTCTCTCTCTCTATATATATATATATATATATATTATATATATATATATATATATATATATATATAAAGATATATATTATACATATATATCTGTCAGTCTGTCTACCCATCTGTCTGTTTCTTTTGCACCGGTACCTGGATTTGTGAATATGTCTCTATTGAATGTTCCATAAATTTCATGAATACACTTAATAAATGTTTTGACAAGAATGTAGAAATATATTTGCGTATGAATGTAAATATGAACGTATGCATATAGTTATGCATATATATGTATCTCTCTTCCATTCTTTCTCTCTCTCTCTCTCTGTATATATATATATATATATATATATATATATATATATATATATATATATATATATATATCTGTAAAATAATATGTGACGATTATTCAATAGCCAAGATAAAACTGAGTTCCGGATGCCGTGGTGGAAATCCACAACACCATATCTTCGGTCATCTGGCCATCTGAATTTCCTCTATTTACATAATATTGAGGTCTCTTTCTTTCTTTTATTATCTTACCGTTTTTACCTATATATATATATATATATATATATATATATATATATATATATATATATATATATATATATATATATATATGTGGTAAATTAAAGAAGGAAGATGGAATATACGAGTATTTTTTATGAATCACGACAATTGTTTCGACACCTCTAGTATGCATGCCTCACGTGTGGAACACGTAACAACTGATTCAGGAGCATCTGGGAGAGCAGATGTGTCTTATCGGATGATAAATACACACAACGTGTTAAAATGTAATTTCAGTAATTAATCTTCTTACATCGTAGGCAGAAACGTAGGGTACAAAACGAAGAAAATTTCTTCATTTACATAGAAGATCAAAAATAAAATCACAAAAGCGGTAACGAACATTAAAGTATTAAAAATAACCGTTAACAAATATGGACGTATAAACGCCCTGGCGCAAGCTGCATGGCGCGTGTACACCGCTCATACAACCATCCGCGAAGAGGTAAGCCAGACGCAAACGTGTGGTTTGGTGCACTCAGGATCACAAAGCAATTTAAATAGCTACTTATTGTTTATAAGAATCGGGAGATTAAACGTAAAGTTAGTTCATCCATACCTTAAAGTAAATTATGTTAATAGTTACTCAAATTCAATTCCACTGCATTGTGCGAAAGCACATTGTAATGCGAGTAGGCATCTTGAGAGTCTTTCATAAATTCTATTAATGATCTTCTCATTGGTCCACAGAATAGGCAGGGATTCCTCAGAACAGAGACGGTGTCTCCTGGAAATGATATTATATGGTTTCGCGTGATTTACTATGAACAAACCTGCATTGTACTTAATTTTATCCTCTTTCAGTCACTATACAAAATCGGCCAAAGATGTTTAATGCCTCTTACTGATTCTCTTAAAGCTGGCGACATGGCTACGATAACGATTCTTAAAGGAATCTTAAAGAATCAGCTGTTTGACCAAAGTATATATACGACCCTCCCCTTGTGAGCAAGGTACATTTATATAGATGTATATAGAGAGACAAATCGATTTCTGGTGCTAAGGAGGAGATAATTTCTCTGAAAGGCATGCACCCACCACTTTGATTAGAAACGGCGCTAGCTGCCAAAAGACTTCGTGTGCTTGCAACTATCTGTCTACAACGAGAAGTTTTGTCATGACAAAAGAGGGTGAATGACTTTCTTACGCGTTGGAATATGCCTCACGCGTATTTGAACCGTTAACAAGTTTTTAAACACACAAACACACACACACATTGTAAGTATGTATGTATGTATGTATGCATGTATGTATGTATATAGGTATGTGTAAGAATGTGTGTCTAATTATATTTTACTGAAGAAAATTGGTTGAGAACAATATCATGAATAAACGTACAACTTCTAATGAAGAGACACTACCACAAGCATAGAGTGGACTTCCTAATGTATTTCTCTTGGCAGTGTTTTTTAAATATCACTCCTTCGCCAGGCCTGACCACTTGTTGAATGAGACATAGCGCAAAATATGAGTCGCAATCAAATCTAATTCTATACTAGAAATATATAACAATAGCCAATACGTGTTTGTTGATCGATTGATTTCTGCTATCAAGTTTAACATCGTAGAGAGAAAGAAGGGAAAGCAAAGAAAGACACATATCGAGTTAATGTAAATGGTGCAAGATTAGTGCCCATATTATGCATGGTTTCAGGTTAGAAATAAACTATCACCCCCTACACATGTATAAAGAGTATGGGAAAGAAAGAATTGTAGAGATACGAGAGGAATTTATTGTGAGTACACCCACACACATTTATATATACATACTTACACACACACACACACACACACACACACACACACACATATATATATATGTATGTATGTATGTATGCATGTATGCAGGAGTTGCTGTGTGGTAAGTAGCTTGCTTACCAACCGCTTGATTCCGGGTTTAATCCCACTATGTGGCACCTTGGGCAAGTGTCTTCTACAATAGTCTCGTGCCGACCAAAGCCTTGTGAGTGAATTTGGTAGACGGAAACTTAAAGAAGCTCGTCGTATATGTGTATATGCATGTATGTGTGTGTGTGTGTGTGTGTGTGTGTGTATGTGTTTGTGTCTGTGTTTGCCAGCGCAACATCGTTTGACAACCGATGCTGGTGTGTTTACGTCCTCGTAACTTAGAGGTTCGACAAACGAGACCGATAGAATAAGTACTAGGCTTACAGAAAATAAGTTCTGGGGTTTAGCCTCTTAACTCTTTCAGCCTTTTCAAGTAGCTGTTGCTTCAAATTCCGCTGTTAATTTTACACTGTGGAGTGAGCATAGCTGGGAGCAATAATCCAGGCGACTGAGGAACATCGTGGTTTCCTTCTCTCTGGCTCTGAAGGTTCTCAGGATCCTTTCCGCCAGTCGTCTGCACTTTGTCACCATCCTGGTAATGTGCACTTGGAAAGTGATATCGTCACTCATATCGATACCCAGGTCTCGCAAATCCCCTGTGGGCCAGTGTAACCTGAAAGTTTCATACTCAGTGTTGAGTTCTGGTAGCGCAGGGCTTGGAATTTTCCAGTATTGAATTGCATATTATTGTCCTCAGCCCATCTGTATATTGAATCCAACTCCTGTTGCAGGTGTGCAATATCCCTGGGGTTCTGTATTGTCTGCGTGTATACCATGAGTGGGTGTTGAAGCGTTTACTCGACAACTCCAATGTTGACGTCATGTACTTTGACTTTTCAAAAGCTTAAATCATGGTATGATAACCACAAACTGCACAACACTGACATAGCGACAAAACTTGGAGTGTGATTGCATGGCTTTCTGAAACATACAAGTCAAGCAATAGTGGCCAATGTAATAACTTCAAAGGAAACACACATAGTGAGTGGAGTTCCACAAGGCACTGTTTTGGGACCACTGCTTTTCATAGTGGCCCTCTCAGATATGCCTAGAGCTGCCCGGATAGTCATCCTTGATAGCAATGCAGATGACACGAATGTCTCACTGAAAATACAAAACTCTAGTGATGCTGCACATCTGCAGCAGGAGTTGGACACAATTTACAGATATTCTGAGGACAATAAAATGCAGTTTAATGCGCTTCAGCACGCAAAAACTGATCGAAAATCTTACAGGCTACACTGGACCAGTAGCGATTACTATCCCAGAAATTAAATTAGTGCGTGACCTGGATATCGACATGAGTGATGATACCTCTTTCCAAGTGCACATTACCAAGTTGGTGACATGTACAGACGGTTGGATGGATGGATCTTGAGAACCTTCAGAACCAGAGAGAAGGAAAACATAATGGTCCTCTGAAGGACATTTGTCCTCAGCCGCCTGGACTACGTCTCTCAAATACGGTCACCCCATAGTGTAAAATCAACAGCGGACCTTGAAGCAATCGAGCAAAGCTACACAAAGATCGTTTCATTGCAACAGCTCAGGTACTGGGAAGGGTGAAACAGCTCAGACTCTACTCTCTTGAGCGAAGGCTGGAGAGATATGCAATGATATACACCTGGAAGATCCTGGAGGGGATTGTGCCAAATTTTGGCATTGAAAGCTACTCAAATGCTAGAACGGGTGCCACTGCACAATGCCAAAGATCCCAACAATGCCGCCGCGCTTCATGATCAGTTACTGCAACAGCCTGGGTATCAGGGGTCCACAGCTTGTTAATATTCTCTCAAGGAGCCTGAGGTACCTACACAAAGTAGATGTAGGTGTTTTCAAAACAAAACTGGACGTTTTCTTGTTGTGAGTCCCAGATGAACGTACTTCGCGTCAGGAGGCGCAAATGAAGGCAGCGACATCAAACTCCCTTATTGACCAAATGCCACATATCAGAGGAGGCTCTCAATAATAACTGTAGCAAAACGCTGGAACACCAGCATGGCCACAGCTTTGAGCAGAAACCGATAAAAAATATGTATATGTAAATAAATTTCTCCATACCATTTTGTATGTATGCATATATGCATACGCACACTGATTGCACAGTATAACATGGTAATAGAAATTGATATACGGCCTATTAAAAGTGAAAACACGATCATTTTGCTATATGGAAATGTGTTTTTCAACATTTGGGAAATAGGAATATTAAGCCTGATAAACATCAGATATATCACAAAGTATTAGAAAGAAACAAACTATTGATATGTACTGAAAAGAATCACATCAAATTGTGGCTTTCATTTTCGATTGATATTGCTGTAGATATTGTGGAAGTGGTTTGTAAGAAATCAATATATTACATATAAATGAGACAAAGCTGAATAGGAAGATCCTTAATATCATGTGAAAATATTGTATGACATTACAAAGTATGCATGTGTGAAATACGCCGCATTAAATGTAAGATATATTTTGAAAAGCATCTTCAACCGTTTGCAATCAATTGTGCGTGACGTTTCATGTGAAGTTTCTAGAGAATATTCGTGGATGAATAAATATAAATGAAGAATTTGCTACTTGTATTCTCAATTCCCTTCGCAAAATTTGAATATACGAAACACCGGAAGCTAAGAGGCTGCTGATCAGTTACACTGAGCTTACGTTGAATACAGAAATGAGAATGCATCTGCCATAAACAAACAAAATGAGGCAAAAAACAGATCTGATGATGTTAAATCTACACCAATAAACAAATAAATAAAGAAAAATTAAAACAAAAATAGCAAAATGTATTTCCAATTATTGGCATGAAGTCACCACAAGAACCATTGAATATACATTCAATAGTTTCACTATGCATATAAAGATAAGCCAGAGTGTGACTTGTAATATGACATGTCATTTTGGAGATACGCCTTTGGCTACATGGGTAATATCAGGAAATCTGTTATATGTACAATAATTATGATTAAATCCCTAAAACGTACAACAATCATTTAAATCTAAAAGCGTACAATAATTTTTACCAAAAGAAGCACGTCATAAGAAATTGATAATACAGGTGGTTGGTTAGTACTTTAACCTGATAATTTAGCACTTTAGGGTTAGGACATTTCTTCAAGAAATCTATAGAGACGAGGTGTTGTTTGTTAAAACCCTGCTCATGGAAAGTCCGGAGTGTACTATTTGTATATTAAATCCTTTCTTACAGATCGCCCGAAGGTGGATTGCAGCAGTTATTTTGTTTCTCGTTAAAATGTAACAGTTTCAAAAAACACATGTTATGCTTGGGTGTATAAGTTTTGTTAGGAGGTACGGTGAAGTCCGGGCATTTAATGAAGTAAATTTGACAGCTATTCTTCATTAGGACTTTACGAAATTCTATGATGCTTTGCATCCGGCCTAGCTTCATTTATTGCGCATCCTGTTGATCCCATTTCTAATGCAGGCCATCTTAGCTCCAATATGTAGAGATGAATTGTAATATAGAAATGGACCCCTATACATCACTTCTTTGTAAAACTTAGTGTGGATGAGTCCTTTTCAGTGATTGTAAGTTCAAAAACCAGCTGAGGTAAGGAACCAGTTTTATTGGGGTGAACTAAATTTTATTCTATATTTTAACTCTCTCCGCGTGTGTAATAATTTTAGTTTGGTGAGATGTTATCCACATGACTGGCAAAAGAGCATAGAAATAACAGCTGAGGTACGCCCATCGTTCTAACCGGTCTATGCTTGCGATGACCACTAGCCATGCACAAATGTGTGCCTAACGGTAGTCCAGAGATTCTTTGTAAAGGGATCTTTCGAAATGGAAAAGCAGTGTCTTGGATACCTGGAGTCGTGAGTCCAAAGCAGTTAAGTTTGTGAACAAAGCCAATGTGTTCATTTATTAAATTGAAAGGTGGGTTCGCTGAGATGGAGCTATAAAGGGAAACATTTCTAGGCTGAAAGAGTAGTTATTTTCATATAAATGTGGTATGGTTGGGATCTCATAGTTTGTTAAGAGTTTCGGTGGAACTTTCAACTTGTTCTGGGATAGTTTAAAGAAGTAGCTTCAGAATATCAAATAGAATCTAAGAGATTTCGCAGAAGGGTCCATCAATACCGGTGACAATAGGTCTAATATTTCCATTTGACCCTAGATAATGTGTTTTCATTAGGAGTGAGAAGGTGGAGGATGTCCTTGCTTTTTGCTTTTTGAGCCAAAAAATTAACTTAACTTAACTTAACTTGTGGTGAACTTGCACCTTAGTTTGGTTTGAAAGTGCTCTCTTCAGAGATGTTTGTCCAACAAGTGTTTATTGTTGCTTCGTGCTCTTTAAAATTGATGATATTAACTTTTCATATCATGTACTGTTAGAATTCCTATTTCTCATCTATATTTATTTATCTGTAACAAAGAATACGTTCACTTTGAATAAAGGTAGTTCTTAAAGGTTTCTGTTTAAAGATGTGCTAATTAACCTATAGCTGGGGTCCTGAGGTACTACGAATCAGTGTCTTAGTAGCCCTGGAAAATGTGACTACGAGGTAATTCTCAACTTCTCAAAACCATTAGACTCCCGAACCGTGGCTCCGGCACTGGATGCAATTTAAACTCAATCTCTGATGATTTGCTGATCAGCCCGAAACAACAAAACTAATTCGTTTTTGATTTGAATTGCTGTTAGAAGCTATCGGTCGCTAAACATGGAAGAAACGTCTTGGTGACCGAGTTGTGTTTTCATCCAGAAATTCCCATAGCCGGAAAAGACACGGTAAAACATTCAACCCGACGCTCGAAGAATTCTACCGACCCACACGGTTATACATAACTTTTATTTAACCTGGTCACTGAGAAAAGCGAATGGGAAAATCAATCGCGTGGCATGCTTTGGAACTCCGAGATAGTAGTGTTGAGCTTACAATGTGTGCATATAAAATACAAGCAGTTGCAGTAGAATTCCTCCGAAAGATTTCTAGAGTAATGTTATTTGACAGAGTGCGTAGCTAGGAGATCAGGAAGTCTTTGCACGTCAAATCGCTCTTTCATCGCATTGAGAGATCACTGCTCTTATATTATGGGTATGTTATTAGGATGTGGCAGGAAAGTATCACAAGGCGGAACCTTAAAGCCGATTCAACCGTCAGAGGACGTAGGAATAGACTAAGAACAAGGTGATTGTATGTTAACGATAGTCTGAGTTGATAACGATTGCTTCTGACAGAAACGTACGGAGGGCGTGCCTGAGGACTGTAACATGCGCCTTTCGCAAGAAGAGAAGGCGGGAAAGGTGGATAAACAGGATATTTTTGCGAGTGAAGACATAGCAGAAAAGGACTGGATATAGCAGATAGAGTAGTTTGGAAAACAGAGAAGGACATTCTTGGAGGGTGTAAGTTTTGAGGCGGGAGATATAAACGAGATGGAATTAGCAGGTTATGACGGAAAGAATGTCACAATCAGGAAATCGACAACAACAGAATGTCCGTGTGATTATTCACATATTCGCCTATGCATATGAAAGGGAATATTACATCTACATACACAGCATACAAATATCCACACAAGCACGCACACACACACACGCGCGCATACGCACATTATACAATATAGGCACAGTTGTCATGCACGAAACTCTCTGGCTCAGAGACACTTTGTAATTTAGGTACATTACAATAACAGTTTTCGGTACAGGCCTAGCAGTTTTTTTAGGAAAGGGGGAAATCAATTTCATCGATCCAAATATTTAGTTGGTACTTATTTTATCATCCCTGAATTTATGAAAGGTGAAGTGGACCTCGGCGATATTTGAATTCAGAACGTAAAGAGAGACAAAATGCTGCTAAGGATTCTGCCATCTCTCCACCTTACTTCAGATTAAAATAATGGCTTAAAATTTTCGAACACAGCCAACAGATTCGTAGGAGGGGGCTAAGCTAATTGCACCAACACCAGTGCTGAGACGGTGGCAGAAACGTTAGCACGCGGGCAAAATGCGTAGCCGTATTTCGTCTGCCGTTACGTTTTGAGTTCAAATTCCGCCGAGGTCGACTTTGCCTTTCATCCTTTCGGAGTCGATTATATAAGTACCAGTTACGCACTGGGGTCGATATAATCGACTTAATCCGTTTTTCTGTCCTTGTTTGTCCCTTCTGTGTTTAGCCCCTTGTGGGTAGTAAAGAACTTATTTTATTGATCCTAAAAGGATGAAAGACAAAGTCGACCGCGCCAGTACTTGAACACAGAACGTTGAATCAGACGAGATGCAGCGAAACATTTTGCCAGGTTTTCGTCATATTAAGGATTAAAAGAATAAAATATATTTACAGGGAAACTGCAAGCGGTGTACGTCATTGCCAGGCTGACAGTTTGCGCAAAAGAATTTTTGGAAACCAATTAATTAATTAAGAATGTGTTATTTGATATTAAATAGGACGTGAAATATAACTATTACAAATATTTTATTTGTATCGTGTAATAACAATATCTTTTTAGATTCTTCATTTTGCATCAAGAATTGTATGCAGTAAATACAGAAACGAAGCGGGTGAATATGCGTATGTACTGTGTGGCTGCGTAGTTGTGGATGTATGTGTGTATGTGTTTTCGCGCATGCAAATGTGTCCAAGAGATATATGTGTGTGCGTGTGCGTGTGTGTGTGTGTGTGTGAAAGAAGCATACGTATATGATGTTTCCATAGCAGCTGTATGATTTCAATCATTCATATGTATATGTGTGTATATAAGGAATATAATACAGTGAAAACTGCCTCACGTAGGTTGCTGACCTGACCAAAAGAAGAAATCTTTCGTTGCCTTAAACTGAACAATATCCATCAATTTCATTTCAATTGTAACCTTCTCCACCACTTCGTTTTCCTTCTCACTTATTCCTAAATTCTTTCTTTTCCTCGTTAGTTATTTCAGTTGTTTTTGCTTTACTGACCGATTCCTTCTGCCGAATGCACAACTAATTCACTGCCATTACCTGTCATTTTTCATTGTGTCCATGCACTTATGCACTACGGCACTAAGACAAGAAACAAAAAAAAATTCTCGCGTGAAGTTAAGAGGTTGTATTGTAGGAAATGTTCACTTCGCCAATAAAAACGATTTTTATCAACGTAGACCAATATAACTCTTTCTTCATTCGGTTTTCTTAAAACGGTTTTCCTTTTTTTATTTCTTTGTTTCACAAGTACAGTAGTAGATAAATGGAACTTGCAGAAAATTCATTGTGGTCCATACGTGGGTTTAACTCTCTACGGGAGAAATAAAAAAAGAAGAAAAAAAACGTATATTTCAGAAATAGTAACTTTGGAAGTGCGCTACAAGTTAAGTGTTTTAACGGAAGGTGAGGTGGGGGTAGCGAAAATTAATTTTAGGTAAAAGCCGGAAAAATTTTTTGCTTCCTTTTCTTAGCAGATTCCCAACAGCAGACAATATATATCCATACACTTTTGAGATAAGTACGTCTGTAAGACGACGTGCTGGGAAGGTCGATAAGACGCCGGGTAAAATGCTTAAAGGCCTTTCGTCCGCCTTCACGTTCTGTGTTCAAATTTCACCGTGGTCGACTTTGCACTTCATCCTTGTAGGGTCTGATAAAATAAGTAGCAGTTTAACACTAGGCTCTTATGGACTTACCCCCATCCCATGAAATTGCTAGCCTTGTAACAAAACGCTAAACCAGCATATACGACTATATATGGCGGCGTGTTGGCAGAAACATTAGGACGCCGAAAAAAGTCTTGGCAGCATTTCGTCCCTCTTTACGTTGCGGTTCGACTTTGCCTTTCCTCTCTTTAGAATTCGATGAAATAAGTACCAGCTGAGTACTTGGGTCGATCTAATCTAATTAACCATGTTCTGAAATTGCAGTCCTCGTTCCAAAATTTGAAACTAATATGTAAGTCTGTATATACGAATATTAGGCGTATCATACGAACACACACGCACGCGCAGTAGATAGAACCCAATATAGTTGTACAAAGCGTTTTAAAAAGCGTTTTAAAATCTACAGTTTCGGGCATGACCTTAATCGAAATGCCTATGCTGTGCGTGTTTGATCGTGAGTATAATTTTTTTGCATCTGTGATTATCCCATCCCCATGGGCATGCACATGCGTGTATATGACTAATCACATGAACATGTTGCTGTTTTCGCTTACCTTGCTGTGACATGATGGAAATATTTCTAATGGAAATATTTCCTATTCCTCTTGCCATTATAAGGCATTCAATCTCGTACATATCTTCCGCCTTCAGATTGACACCTTCTAAGCATTTCTCTCTCTTTCTCACAAGTAAGATTTAGTTCCATGCATGAACAAAAGTTATTTACATGTTATATCCCGTCGTTCTGTTCTATGTCAAGACTCGCTAAAATAAGCTCGAAATATTCACGTCTCTCGGTAAGCAATTTTTACGAAAACACTCGAAAACCTCCCCTGCAAGTATATGAACTCGGAAAAATTTACACGTAAATTTTATACAATCACACAAATACATATATGCAATATGCACACACACACACACACACACACACAGATATGCATATAAATATGTATATTCACATAAATATGTTCACACAGATGTGCGTATATACATATGTATATATATATACATATATATAAAATATATACATACAAAATTAGATACGTACATATATACAAGAGTATATGTACATATCTAATATCGTATGTATATATTTTATTAATTTGCTTGTACGGCTAATAATTCGCTTACCACTTGTGATAGTATTTTAATAATACCATCCCTATATATATATATATATATTATATATATATATATATATAATATATATATATATATATATATATATATATATATATATATATGTACATATACATACAATGTTAGATATGTACATATACATGTATACATTTACATATCTAATATTGTAAGTATATATTTTATTAATTTGCCTGTACGGCTAATAATTCGCTTACCACTTGTGATGGTATTTTAATAATACCGTCCCTATATATATATATATATATATATATATAATATATATATATATATATATATATATGTACATATACATACAATATTAGATATGTAGATATCTCATATTGTATGTATATATTTTATTAATTTGCCTGTACGGCTAATAATTCGCTTACCACTTGTGATGGTATTTTAATAATACCGTCCCTATATATATATATATAATATATATATATATATATATATAATATATATATATATGTACATATACATGTATACATTTACATATCTAATATTGTAAGTATATATTTTATTAATTTGCCTGTACGGCTAATAATTCGCTTACCACTTGTGATGGTATTTTAATAATACCGTCCTATATATATATATATATATATATATGTATATATATATATATATGCGTATATGTATGCGCACACAACTACAAGTTCTGTTGGAAACTTTACAAGAATTTATATTTAACACGTATATATTGGATGGTCCCCAGGTGCATTTAAATTAATGTGCAGTTGAATGCCTGTGATTATGAACGCTTAGAATTTGCAACTGAATTAATAAACGAAGATTTTGGCAGGCATACGTTTAGATTCAGGCAGCGCATCATACTAATTCCACTTAGGGTCTTGTATATGAAAATTTACGCTACACGATTTTCAGAACGCACTAAATTAGTAATTATATTTAAGAGATGCACATTTCACTAAGTACTATGTAAGAACATATTTTTTTTCCCTGCGTAGTTCATAACGTCGCAAATTAGTTAAATTGGTATATTAATCAGCGATGTCCCTGTAAATGAATTTATGAAATTTTCTGTGGCTTTAATAATATTTGAGTAATATAGATAATAGAGGAATACAGAACGACCAAAATCGTGCCCAGATTTTGTTCTCAGTAATTGATTTGTACTTTTAGTGAAGCAAAGTTTTACTTCAGTTACAGAATCTGGAGCGTTACGTTAGTTTTAAGGCGATAAATGTAGAAATGATCAAGTGAAATGACATTTTTATAATATAATAGTACATGTTGGCACAAGGCTAGCGATTTTCGGAGAAGCAGGTAAATCAATTACATTGACACCTATGCTCAATGGTAGGTATTTTATAAACTCCGAAATAATGAACGGCAAAGTAAACCTCGGTGGAATTTGAAATCAGAATGTAGAAACAAACGACATGCCGCTATGCGTTAGGTCCGGCGTACGAACCATTAGACCTTGATCATAATAAACACAATGTCTGCCCGGTGAAATTTGAACTCACAACATAAAGACGGAGGAAATGCCGCTATGTATTTGATCCGAATTGCTAACGATTCTGCCAGCTCTCGGTTTTCTGATAACATTACAATATATTAATAATAATAATAATAATAATAATAATAATAATAATAATAATAATAATAATAATAATAACAACAATAATAATAATCAGACAGTGGCTCTCATGGCTCCTGAGCTTAAATGATTGCAAGTGTTATCATGTACATTGTTTTGTCTTGATATAAAAGACGGGCTGGAGCAAATATTGCGCTCGATACCACAGATTTGCTTGTCATTTGCTTGACCTTTACCAGTTGACCATGTCCCTTAGTATCTGGCGATATGTGCATTTCTGACCACGAGCAGAAGTAGTGGTGGAGCATCATAGCCGTGTGTTGAAAGGAATTCTTAGAGGTTTGGATAATTCACCTTTAGAAACATGGGTAGTTCGTTCAACATCCTTAAATAACCCTTATTCAAGGACCTTTTGAGTAGGATGGGTTACTCGATCAGAAGGAAATAATAATAATAATAACAATAATAATAATGATGATAATAATAATAATAATAGTAATAATAATAATAATAATAATAATAATAATAATAATAATTCTTTTCTTTACTACCCACAAGGGGACAAACAAGGACAGACAAAGTCGATTATATCGACTCCAGTGCGTAACTGGCATTTATTTATTCGACCCCGAAAGGAAGAAAGGCAAAGTCGACCTAAGAGGAATTTGAACTCAGAACGTAGCGGCATACGAAATACCCCTGAGCAGTTCGTCCGGCGCGCTAACGATTCTGCCCGATCACTGCCTTACTGTGCGAGTAGTGTAACAGAAAAGACGGATAGTAGCTGTGTGAGCGTTGTTCATTGCGTGTGCGTGTGTGTCTGTACGTTACTATGATATTGAATCTTATCTACTTTGTAAAATCCACCGGAGATACTATCAATAGTAACAAACGCTTCTGATCTGATACGCTGATATTATGCAACGAAGAAGATTACTCAGAAAGGAAGAAAGTAAGTTTTATAGCAATCTAGTGACAAGATAAAGAGAGAATAATCACAATGGATTACATTTACTTTGAGAAATGAAAGAATACATCATGAAACTCTGATTAGATGTTTAATATAAAATTGTTATATAATAGATGTATAAATTAATTTATTGGAATGATAGGACACAGAAAGAAAAATCAATAACTTTAACAGGATTGTAAAGAATAAAACACAGCAGAAAGATATGATTCCTATTCATTTTATTATTTTCAATCGTTTTATGGCCTCGGCTGCGGCCATTACTTGCAGTTCCATTCAACTGCGAACGCAACCTAGTTATTTGGAAAATAGTTTATACATTTGTAAAACCCCGACATATTTATCTGTATGTATGCACGCACACACACACACACAGAGTCAAATGCACACACACACATGTACACAAACGCACACACGTACACACACATATACATATATATGCATACATATATACTTGCAGACGTACATATAGTAAATGTAATCACGTTATCAGCTAGACTATTTATTGGATGTTGTTATACATGACTGGTCGCAATCTGCTTCGCATCGTTTTAGGTTTAGAATTATTCCACGCCGCCGCTCCTCTCGAAGACTTGTTCGCGCAGTGCTTGCTATTTAAAGCTGAATGAAGTGGTACAACGTGAAATTAAATGTTTTGCTCAAGAACACAATGCACTTCCCGGTCGAGGAACTAAATCTACAATCTAGCGATCGTGAGTGAACCATCCTGAGCATTAGGTCATGCGCCCTCACTATACAAGTACAAACACACGTATATATATTTGTGTGTGCGTGTTCGTGTGTGTGTGCGTCTGTGTGTGTTGTGTGTGTGTATCTGTGTGTATGATTGTATGTATGTATATATGGAGGCGTAATGACCCAGTGGTTAGGGCAGCGGACTCGCGGTCGTAGGATCGCGGTTTCGATTCCCAGACCGGGCGTTGTGAGTGTTTATTGAGTCAAATAATCTACAGCTGCACGAGGCTCCGGCAGGGGTGGTAGCGATCCCTGCTGTACTCATTCGCCACAACATTCTCTCACCCTTTCTTCTGTTGGCCTGCTCGCTTAGCCAGCGTGGTGGCGTTATTTGAAGGCTAAAACAATGCGATGCGCATTGTGACCAGCGATGTGTCGCAACATCTGATAGCCTGGTCTGTTATGGCGGTTACGGTGGATGTATATATGAGCTGTATTGGTATCCCGAAGACCGAAGATGGCAGGCAAAGCTATGTAAGTGCTACGGGTGAGCCGTAGTTAGCCTCTCGGTTCAAAAGTAATACGAGTGCAGCGTCTGCTTCAAGTCTCGTGTGAGCATGTACGTTAAATAAAATGAGACAACAAAGTTAAGGCAGTCTGGAATTTATAAGGTATTTATAAAGAGGGAGGCAGTCTTACAGCTGTTTCTGGGATATATATATATATATATAATATATATATATATATATTATATATATATATATATATTATATATATACAATGAAATTATAGTAATTTCGCATTTTCTTAAGAGTTTAGTATAGGGGTTTGTGAATAAAATGAATAAACATGTAGACAAATCCAAGGGGAGGTAACTGATGATTGTTATTATTCGGGACAGGTGGTAACTGCTCATTTTGGGGGCAGGGTGTAAATAAATATACAAAAGCTCAAAGGCTAAAATAGAAGGCTTAAATATTCACCGTGATATGTATGTGAACATGAATTAAAATGGTCATGCGTTCATATTTAGGCGTGTTCTGTATTTTTCGATAAATAAATTTTCCTTATTTAAACATCCATTTGCATAAAGTTTTCTTTGCGCTGGTAGATAAGTAAAACTGTGAAGTCTGTGTGACATTATCTGCACATCTCTCTATGTGTTCACTCAAAGAGAGTTTCTGAAACGCATAAACCAGGTTTTTATTATTGAAACATAAAACTTTATACTTGAGAATAATGATTTCCTATTTGACGACACCTACTATCCTCAAAAATGCGGAATTACGATGGTAACGTAAGCAGCCCTCGTGCTTGCGAACTTGATAAGGGAATTCACGATATATGAAGTGTCAATGCAAAAATATGGACATCCGTTTCACCATTGTATAAGAGGGAACTGGAAAATATACTCGAATGACTGCTTTATCATTTGGACGGACACCATTGATAAATTTTTGGAATTCAAATCAATACTAAATAATATAAAACCTAACATTCAGTTTAGAATAGAATATAGCAAAGAACAGTCCTCTTTCTTAGATATTATGGTAAAAACTTTTTTACAACCAAATTGTAATTGACATTCATCATAAGCCAACGGACTCGAATCAATATCTTCTATTTAGCGCATGCCACCTGAAACATACCAAATGGAATATCCCCTTTAATTGAGCAAAAAGGATTTGTACAATAGTGTCTGGTGGAAAACCTCGGAACGTCTGTCACCACGACATCAGAATAACACTAACTGAAAGACAATACCCACCCTCACTTATAGACGATGAAATTAAACGTGCTAACACACTATGCATAAAAACACTAAGGGAGACACCTCAAAACAATACCATATATATCACAACCATATATATCAACGCACAACCCTGACATACAACACTGTTGCACAAAATCTACCCATGCTCACTAGTGATCCGAAAATGAACAACATTCTGAAAAGACATAAATTCATCAAATGCGAAAAGCAACACAGATCTGACAAAGGCGAACCATTACATTACAACCAGGAAACCAATGGTTAAAAAATGTGGACGTCCAAACTGTAGAACATGTCACGAACCACAGGAAGGCTCGAAAGGAGAGAGCTTCACAATTGAAACCAACTTCACTTGTGCCTTCGAAAATCTAATTTATGTTATAACTTGTTCAGGTTGTAGACATAACAATATAGGACAGACAAAAATGGTACATAGACGGACAACTACAGTACAGAAGGAACGGATCTGTTTACCACAGTATAGACAGATTCCTTTTATTGACCAGGGAGATGTGCAAGTAACATCCAAACACACTTCCCAGTTTTCCCCATCTACCAATTTCTGTAAAAGAACGTCTAAATAAAGAAAATTTATTTATCGAAAACTACAGAACACGCCAATATATAAACGCATAACCAACTTTGATCTCAGTATATATTTGAACTCATGTTCACATATACATCATTGTAAATATTTATCTCACTATTTTAGCCTTTGAGCTTTTGTATATTTATTTACCCCAACCCTAAAATTGAGTAATTGCCTCCCCCGACTCGAATAATAATGATCACCAATTATCTTCCCTCAGATTTTTCTACTTATTGAATCATTTCATTCTCAATCCCCTATACACAGCGTGGACTAAAATCTTAACAAAATACGAAATTACAATAATTTCAATGTCTTGATTAGCGAAAGCGAAACCGGTCGACAAACACAATATATCATATATTAAAAATATATTAAAACTATGTAAACTGTGTACATTTTCTTTCTTATATTACCCATATCAACATATACACAAACAAAAACGCAAGCCAATCTTCATGAAAATGGCAGAGCTGAACAAATTAAAGGATGATAAAACAATAACAATGAAAGTGGCCGATAAATGGAGTGCAGTTGTCTGAATGGACACGGTGTATTATATAGCTCTAGTACTATCCATATTAGAAGAAACAACATACTATGAAAATGTCCAACACTACAGTCAGCAGAAAATATTGAAAAACTTACAACCTATACGGAGACAGCCACAGACATAATAATCAAGATACCTACTCCTAATGACCTCCTATTCAGATATATAATAACAGGTCCCGCATGCAACAACCACAACCGCCTCAGAAACTTTCTAGATACCATCTGAAAACCATTCCTTTAGCATATCAAAAGCTTAGATATTATCATTCACCTGAAACAATAAATAAAAACATTCTACTAGTATCCTTCGATCTAGTCAACCTCTATTATATTATCCACTACAGCCTAGGAATAGAGGCAATCCAATTCTGGCCAGAGAATTACTCCAACGAATTTCCACACCGCATCAAAGCAGAATTCGTAATAGGTGTGCTAAAATTTATCTGGGAGAATAACTTCTTCGCCTTCAAAGACAACTTCTATCGACAAAATTCAAGTGACACTAACGCGGACGACAATGGCCCCTCCATTGCTAACCTAATCTTGGGATAATTAGAAATCAGCCTTTATCATAAGGTAATAGAAAAATGCGACAACGCATTCTCGCTCTACATAGAAAAAAACCGCTAGAGGTATCTCGATGTCTGCTTCATTCTTTGGTATGAAAGTATAGATAGAATTAAAGAATTTAAAGCACCTCTAAATGGACTTGACATAAACATTCAATTTACGTTGGAATATAACCATCAACTTCCATTCCTCCATATTCTCATTAAGAAATCAAACAACAAATTAGAAACAGACATACACTATACGCCCACGAACTCCAAGCTATATCTACCATTAAATTCATGCCACCCCAGATACACTAGAATGAATATCCGCTTCAACCCGGCAAAATTAATTTTACTAGAGTTTCTAATACAAGCACCAAGGACACACGACTATATAAACTTAAGGATACATTCATCAACAGCAAATACCTATCATCATAAATTCATATAGGCTATCAACGTTTCTTATAACTCAATATCCACGAACTCAGACATTCCAAACCAAAGAGGGATTTACAGCCAAAAGCCCTACAATACATCTCCATACACGAACAATGAAGCGTTCGATACCATCCTCCAGAACATTCTTATACTAGAAAGGGACCACAGAATGAATCTAGTCCTCCAAACGCACACCATCATAAAGGGCAAAAAACAACCCAAGTCAATGAAAAGTCTCCTAACACAAGCCAAAGTACACTCGCCAACAACATTGAAGCCTTCAGTAAAAAACACAGAAGACTTAACTATGGTATGTACGTCATCCTAATTGAGGGATCGGAGTTCTCCTTGAAACAGGGTCAAAGTTTTACAGACAGAAACAACTTCATATGTCCTTCGGAAACCATAAAGTATGTATTAACTTACTCAGGGCTTTGAGAGCAATACATAGGCGAAACCAAAAACAGACTACGACAAAATTCGGGAATACAGACAAAAGAAAACGAATTTAGTGAACACATCGACATTTTCACCACTACCGAACAACCCAACTTCAGATTTTCTCCTCTATAAATTCAGGGACGATGCAACCTATAATCAGCGCATTAGCAAAGAGTCATATTTTATCGCAAAATATAAACCCTTTTTGAATATATCCACCTCAAATGACACTACTACAAGGGCCTTAGGATAATACCCAGGCAAATATTTAAAATATAGTCACAACGCATGAATTTATTCAGAACAATTCCATTCACTTTTACTATAAGCACAACAGATCATTTAACCAATTAAGAAAACTTTACTAATAGCCTACTACTATCATACCATTCCCGTATTTTCCTTATACTTTCTCTTCTTTTCCTACTACCAACTCGTCCTCTTCATCTTCTTCTTCTTCTTCTTCTTCTTCTTCTTCTTACTCTTCTTCTTCTTCTTCTTCTTTTTCTTCTTCCTTGCTTAAACAATCTAAATGCAGAACCCACATCCCTCATAAAAAGTATTTCTTGAGAGCTGCTATTACCTGCCTACAAAAGTAAGAGAGAGAGAGAGGTAGAGAGAGAGACAGACAGACAGAGTAGAGGAAAATCTCCCACGTATTTGAAAACTATGGAAATATTTTTTAAAAAATTTATTTCATTTTTCCAGAATTTAATTGTTTTTCATGCATCACTCTAAGTTGAAAAAGTCGCCAAGACTGAAACCGCTACTAAAATGTTCTTCATGATAAAACTATTTTAGCATTTTCTCCCCTGTTCTATTTTCCTTATCTATCAATCCATCTATCTATCTATCTATCAATCTATCTATCTATCTATCTATCTATCTATCTATCTATCTATCTATCTATCTATCTATCTATCTATATATATATCTATATATATATATATATATATATATATATATAATATATATATATATATATACATATAAGTTTGTATTTGCAAAATATCTCGTAACAATTTAGCGCTCCTAACTAGAAACATCAGTGTGCATCTCAAAATCCGTACGTACAAACATTAAGCCCTGATCTTTTATGGTTCGAATATATATATTTCCAAATATGCGTGTAAGCTTATATTTTAATGTCCTAAATAGATTTAAGAAACAGATATTTACAAATAACAAACTGAAGCGTAGATAATGTTTTTGGTCCATTTCATTCGGGTTTTTGAAATATTGTTTTACACTTGAAGTAATGTTTTCTTATCAAATAAGATTGGTTTCCATTCTCTTCCTTCCTCTCCATATTCTGTGATTGCGTACGTGTGCCTATGTATATGTTATGTGTGTATATATATAAATAGACATATGTGTGTGTGTGTGAGTCTATGTATGTGTATATTTATAGGTGTGAGTATTGGTCTTTTATGTGAAGATATTTGTTTAAATGTGCATATATATACATACATATAATATATGCACAGAAACACACAGACTCAAAAATATATACATACATATATACATGCATATATTTACATACAAATATATATATACAGTAATATATATACATATATGTATATATATATATATGTATATATATATATATCTACATATATATATATATATATATATATGTATATATATATATCTACATATATATATGTATATACATATATATATAAATATATATATATATACATATATCACAATCAAGGAACGGCCATAATAGGCCATTCACCCACTAGAAATAACAGCCAAAGCTTCAACCGCAAAATAACATCAATTCCGTAAACCAGGAGAAAATTAAAAAACATTTACCCTGTAATTTCTTATACGATGCACCGTTTCATCTACTTTTTAATGGTAAACTAACCTGATTAAATTAAATCAAGCCAATCTTCTATAGGCCCTTAGAATCATCAGTAAGAAATAGCCAAGTCGGAACAGATATTTTCACGAGGCATTTCTGTCCCTGCCTCGGCAATATCTGACCTAAAAGTTTCAAATCATCGCACTCGCGCCAAATTTATCGGCAGCAAATAAATATAAGCCGCCGATTCCATTACGGAATTAACCAGAAAATTCATAATTAATCAATATAGGGTGGCAAAAAATTTTGTAGAATTTTTTTGCCACCAGCGGCCTAGTGGGAAAAAAATTAAATAGTCATAGACCATTTTTAAGTTCAACATCACAATCAAGGAACAGCCATAATAGGCCATTCATCCACTAGAAATAACAGCCAAAGCTTCAACCGCAAAATAACATCAATTCCGTAAACCAGGAGAAAATTAAAAAACATTTACCCTGTAATTTCTTATACGATGCACCGTTTCATCTACTGTTTAATGGTAAACTAACCTGATTAAATTAAATCAAGCCAATCTTCCATAGGCCCTTAGAATCATCAGTAAGAAATAGCCAAGTCGGAACACATATTTTCACGAGACATTTCTGTCCCTGCCTCGGCAATATCTGACCTAAAATTTTCAAATCATCGCACTCGCGCCAAATTTATCGGTAGCAAATAAATATAAGCCGCCGATTCCATTACGGAATTAACCAGAAAATTCATAATTAATCAATATAGGGTGGCAAAAAATTTTGTAGAATTTTTTTGCCACCAGCGGCCTAGTGGGAAAAAAATTAAATAGTCATAGACCATTTTTAAGTTCAGTATCACAATCAAGGAACGGCCATAATAGGCCATTCACCCACTAGAAATAACAGCCAAAGCTTCAAGCCAAAGCCTGATTTAATTTAATCAGGTTAGTTTACCATTAAACAGTAGATGAAACGGTGCATCGTATAAGATGAAACGGTGCATCGTACAGGGTAAATGTTTTTTAATTTTCTCCTGGTTTACGGCATTGATGTTATTTTGCGGTTGAAGCTTTGGCTGTTATTTCTAGTGGGTGAATGGCCTATTATGGCCGTTCCTTGATTGTGATGTTGAACTTAAAAATGGTCTATGACTATTTAATTTTTTTCCCACTAGGCCGCTGGTGCACAAAAAAATCTACAAATTTTTGCCACCCTATATTGATTAATTATGAATTTTCTGGTTAATTCCGTAATGGAATCGGCGGCTTATATTTATTTGCTGCCGATAAATTTGGCGCGAGTGCGATGATTTCAAAATTTTAGGTCAGATATTGCCGAGGCAGGGAAAGAAATGCCTCGTGAAAATATCTGTTCCGACTTGGCTATTTCTTACTGATGATTCTAAGGGCTATGGAAGATTGGCTGATTTAATTTAATCAGGTTAGTTACCATTAAACAGTAGATGAAACGGTGCATCGTATAAGAAATTACAGGGTAATGTTTTTTAATTTTCTCCTGGTTTACGGAATTGATGTTATTTTGCGGTTGAAGCTTGGCTGTTATTTCTAGGGGTGAATGGCCTATTATGGCCGTTCCTTGATTGTGATGTTGAACTTAAAAATGGTCTATGACTATTTAATTTTTTTCCCACTAGGCCGCTGGTGGCAAAAAAATTCTACAAAATTTTTTGGCACCCTATATTGATTAATTATATATACATATATATATATATACAGACATATATATACATATATATGTATACATATATATACATACGTACATACATATATATATACATATATATATACATATATATATATACAAATATATATACATATATACATACATATATATCCATATAGGTATATATGCATACATATATACATACATATATTATATATATACATATATATATATATACATATATATACATATATATTGTACATACATATATATAATTCCTTAAATCCTTAAAAATGTATTAGCCCGAAGGCCGCGGCCATGCTGGGGCACCACCGCTGTATAATATATATATATATATATATATATATATATATATATATATTATATATTATATTATATATATATATAATGTATATATATTGAATACTGCTGTCCACTGTGGTCTCCCTACACAAAACAAAATATTATGAGAATTGAAGCTCCCCAAAGGTCAATCACAAAAAAGAATAGATGGCATGTCAGACCTTGACTACTGGGGTAGACTAGAGAAGCTGAAATTGTATTCACTCCACGACGCCGTGAACGCTACATTATCTGTATGATGTGGAAATATTCCATCAGCACTGTCCGAATGATGTTGGCATCACCTTCAAAATGCATCCAAGGCTTGGACCACGTGCCATCCGTCCACAACAAAAATCTAAATCGCATCACATAACGACAATAGGGCACAACTATTCACCTCAATTGGACCCGCTCTCTTCAACATTACACCAGGACACGTCAAAAAAGAAACTGACCACACAAAATTCAAGAAGTATTTGGACAAATTCCTTCAAACAGTACCGGACAAACCACCCACACCCGGATATGTCTCCGCAAACAATAACTCGAATGGGCCTTGGTGCCCAAATCCTGAACTGAAAGACTTCGCCAGGTGGTGCTATTAAGTTAGACATGGCCTGGGCCAATACTGGCCAAAAACCTTTCTAAGTTATTCTAAGTTATATATATATATATATATATATATATATATATATATATATATATATATGTATATATATATATACATGCATATACATATATATATATATACGAGAGGACAAACAAAGGCAAGCAAACGGATTAAGTCGATTATATCGACCCCAGTGCGTAACTGGTACTCATTTAATCGACCCCAAAATGATGAAAGGTAAAGTCGACCTCGGCGGAATTGGAACTCAGAACGTAGCGGCAGACGAAATACATATTTCTTTACTACTCACAAGGAGCTAAACACAGAGGGGACAAACAAGGACAGACAAATGGATTAAATCCATTACGTCGGCCCCAGTGCGTAACTGGTACTTACTTAATCGACCCTGAAAGGATGAAAGGCAAAGCCGACCTCGTCGGAATTTGAACTCAGAATTTAACGGCAGACGAAATACGGCTACGCATTTCGCTCGGCGTGCTAACGGTTCTGCCAGCTCACTGCCTTCCATAAAATTCTAATTACCACCCCAATCAAAGCCATATACCCACAGATGATTTTAACTCAATAGTGACAATATAAATATAACATAAATTCTAAAGCATCGCATTCCGACGATAGCTTATTTAGCCGAAATTCGAAGTCACTGTTAACAACATTCCTGTAAAAGACTAATGAATTTGTACTGTACAAAAGTATAGAGTAACCAATCAGCTTAATCTAAAATTGTTGATGACATAACTTAATATGAACACAACACCCGGTCCGGGTATCGAAGCCACGATCCTCCGACCGCAAATCCGCTGCCCTAACCACTGAGCCATTGCGCATCCACCAACATATATATATATATAATATATATAT